>NW_016157583.1:0-2659 GCF_001687245.7 Rhagoletis zephyria | reverse complement strand
AATTCACTCAAAATTGATATTTGTAATAATTTTCAGACGAAAAATAAGAATATTATAAATTTTTGGAAAATGGGCGTAGCCACGCCCACTTATGGTTACATGTGTATATCTTGGTAACCGCTGCACCAATTTCTTCCAAACTTGGCACAGTTGTTGGCCTCGATACAGCATACTACATGACCGAAAATTAAAAGAAATCGGACAATAACCACGCCCACTTCCCATATAACGGTAATTTCCAGAAATACGAAAACTGCGATATTTTAGTAACTACTGAAGATTATTCACTCAAAATTGATATTTGTAATAATTTTCAGACGAAAAATAAGAATATTATACATTTTTGGAAAATGGGCGTAGCCAGTGTTTAATAGTTCATTTCCACTGCAGTTTATGCCTATTGGAAATAGGCTGTAACATACAGTCTTTACATAAAGTATTTTACATAACTTAAAACCACATCATGAAACCAGCAAATGTATCGTTAAACGATAGATAAAATTTACTTTTACAATTTTATAAATGGGTCACATTCGTATTTAATCGCAAAATTTTAATTAGTCCTGTGAAATTATTTTCTTTCACCAATGGTTCCGGCAGGTTAAAATGATCCAAAACCCTGATTTGTGGGACTGTAGGGGCTGTGATCGAGCCGCCATATTAGGAAAAATTGGTGGTTTCCTTAAATTGCTATATTGGGAACTCATTCTAAAAGTGCTGAGTTGTCAAGGCAAATTGTTACATTAAAGAGCCCTTTAAATTTTTGGATCTCTTAAGGGGTAGACACATACATATGTAAGTACATAAGCAAATTGTGCAATTGTAAGAAGATTCAAAATCATAAATTTTTATAAGTAATAGGTTAGTATTAAAAACTTAAAAGAAAAGAAAATTAAAAAAAATTATAAAAAATTAAAATTAAAAATTATCATCAATTTTCAGTTTTATTTGTCCACTTTAATTAATTAATCCCAACGGATTTTTACCCTCCATTCCCGCCCAATCGACACGAGGGGCGCAGTCCGCATGACGTACGGAACCTTTTTTTTTTTTTNGAAACAGGAGTTTGTTAAGTGTCGAGATCTAAAACTATTCAGCTACAGAATCAAATTCATCAGCTGATTGGATATGCTAAAGATAGTATTTCCAGTGTTTGCATTTACTACTCCATAGTAACAATAGCAACAAACCTATTGATTCGCTTTTGTTACCGCTCTTCATTTGAAGAGAGCAGTAGTAGAGCAGGTAGTACAAAACACGAAAAGCATTTGTATTGCTCGGCTCCCGACTGGGATTCGTACTACTACTACGCAGATGAATAGAGCACAAAAACGAACAATGTATTTTTTAGAGTCGTAGCAAATAAAAAAACTGTGATTGCAGTGCGGAGCATAGCAAAGCGAAATTTTTGCTTCTACTATTGCTATGGCTACGGGAGTCGTTGCTATTGCTCTCGCAGCTGCTACAAATGCTAAACTGGTTTTTCGTTTGCTTTTAATATGTTGCATTTTTAGTTCACACATTTATTTAAACTAGGAATTAAAATTGTACATATCTATGTATTTCATTCAGTAAAGGTAATTCAAAAGAGAACTTTAAATACTACATAATACATTTTTTACTGTTATTAATCGTCGCGTTCTTCAAATAAGGATGCATTTTCGATGGCATTATCCAGATGGCCCGAATTTAGTTTTACTAGTAGGATGTTTTCTATTGTGTTGTGACTAAGCCGATTTCGGTTGTCAGCTAGGACTAATTTCAGGGAAGAAAACGCCCTTTCTATTGTGACCTTAGAATAAAGAAAAATTATAACATTTTATTGGAAAATTCAAAAATTATTTTTACATACTTGAGTGGGTGGAATCGCAAAGCATACTTTGCTTAGCTCATAGAGCTCTGGATCACTTAACTGTCTCTCTTTCCAGAAGTTAAAACATTAATATTAGCTTTCATGTAACATAGCTTCAATGTTTCTATTTTCGTATAAACATCTGCTGCTTCATTTATAGGTGCTATCGCAGAGGATAAATAGTTGTCTAAAATTTCAAAGTAATTTTCTTCCGATTCTACATAAAAATAACTAACTTTTCACATTTTAAAAATAATAATAGCTCTCCACCATTTTTGGGCAGGGCCGCATGCGTTTTCACGTGGAATGATCCATAAAAATCCTATGTACTTGTATATTGCATATCTATGTACATTACGGCGGGTCAATTTGTATGGGAGGTTTTTACCACTATGCGCGTATAGCACAGGAGCATTCTACGTGTAGTTCTAAGCAAATTTGCCGAAGAAACCATGGCAAACCCCCCTCCAATAATAAAATTATGCTTCTGCGGCGGCTAACGACTGCACAAAAGCAAACGAAAAACCAGTTGAGCATTTGTAGCAGCTGCGAGAGCAATTCAACGACTCCCGTAGCGATAGCAATAGCAGCAGCAAAAATTTCGATTTGCTACGCTGCAAACCGCTATCACAGCTTTTCATTTGCTACGACTCCAAACAGCACATTGTTCGTTTTTTTTGCTCTATTCATCTGCGTAGTAGTACAACCAAACCCAGTCGGGAGCCGAGAAATACAAATACTCTTCGGGTTTTGTGCTACTTGCTCTGCTAATGGTTTCTTTAAATCAAGACCGGTAGCAAGAGCAAA
>NW_016157582.1:244408-246414 GCF_001687245.7 Rhagoletis zephyria | reverse complement strand
TTCCGACGGTAACACCCATATGCAAATTAAATGGCGGAACTTAGCTGTCAAACACAAAAAATATTACAAAGGATAAGGACAAAAAAAAGCAAAAACCCAGAAAGCCTACGCAGAATGGCGTTCTCTGCAAAAGGTGTTCAGCTACTCTTTGGGAACACAGAAAGGAGAATTATACTTAGCGATGGTTATAATCCCGAAGGCCGCCTACGCAGAAAGGAGTCTACACCTCGAAAACTTTTTGAACGCACTCATACCCCGTCTTTTAAAAAATTTTAATTATTATCTTTTTATTATTGTTTTTAGACTTAATTTTTCCTAAAGCTAGGCCGACTTCCAACACGTATCAATACAATGTTTGGACGTTTTGGAGGCCAGCCTTACTTTTCTTACACTTTTCATTAAAATTTTGTTATGCGAAGTTACTTTTCTTTGCTTTTTTCTTGGAAAACTTTGCTTTTACTTTGCAAAAAATCCGAAATTCCCCCATTTTCAAACAGTTTCCAAGGTGTCTGTGGGGAGGTGAGTGCTGACCCGCTCAACTTCGTCGTCTGTTTCAGCTAAGGGGAGGCCCAGGAAGTGCGGAACTTCAACAGGATTTGTCCATAGGGACAGGGGCGCACAGTGGTTTGGATCGCAAATCTAGCTGGACGAAACTATTTAAACAACTACTCGTTGATGGATCTTTACACCACTTCTTACCTAGGGGATTTTTGGGTCGCTGATTACGAATCTAAAGTCACTTATCAAAAGTTCAAAATGGCGGATCCAATATGGCGGACGAAAATTAAAAAAAAATCTGTAGATTTCTATGAAACTGGGTATCTGGGGGTTTTCTGGGTCGCTGATTACATATCTAAAGTCATTTACCAAAAATTTAAAATGGCGGATCCAATATGGCGGACGAAAATTAAAAAAAAATCGGTAATTTCTATGTAACTGGGTATCTGGGGGTTTTCTGGGTTGCTGATTATGAATCTAAAGTCATTTACTTAATTTACTTTATTTACTTCGGAACGAACATTTTCATCAGATATTTCTTTCAATTTACTAATCACATAATCACGGACACCTTTTTGTCTTTTAGAAGTTTCAGCAACACTTCTCCAAATGTCAAACAACTCACTTCTTAAGGTTTTCTTTACCAGGTCTACCGCGACAAAATCATATATCTAACGTATTTATGGACCAATTCGTCTGCTTTTTAAAAAATATACTGGTTATGTAAGCAAACAATTTTTTACGAAAAGTGCGCTTGCTAGGTGGCGCAAGGTTCGACATATTTTGAAAACCGGTATTTATGGTCCGATTTGGTTCGAATTTGGCGAATGTAGTTGAAACATAATAAATCCTAGATTTTCAAAAACAAATACCCTGAACTGGCGCTGAAGTCAAAATGTAAAGTATATTCGACATAAAAATAGAGGTGCCTACTGGTAAATGTAAAGACCCTGCAAAGCAGGAGAACAATCTTGACTTTGTCCTTCGTTGTTGTTGTTGTTGTAGCGGCTACAACAACCCCGCCCAGATCGGTTGGTATCTCAGTCGTTGTCGTCAAGTTCCACTAACGGCAACCCTAGGAAGCGTGCAGCTTCTGTGGGATCTGTCCACAGGGACAAGGCCGTTAGGGTTGTAAGTGGCACCAGCCAAGGCAGGTGTTGCACTTGACTGATGTCACATTACGGAATTTCTGGTCTGACATACCGTGCAGATTGTAGGGGGAACCAGGAGTTGTTGGCGGCGGCGTGTGGGTGGTGGTGCGGTTGTTGTGTTATGTGGTCTGTGGTGGCTTGGTACGGTCTGTGGTGTTATATGTTGTTGTGTAGTGGGACTGTGTGTGGTTGCTGTGTGAGTGTGTGGGGCTGCCCGGGCGGACTATTTTGCCGTGGAGGCTGCTCTGTTTGAGCAACGTGGTCCACTGTCTGTGTGTCCGTAGTCCCGAGCAGACCCTGAGGTGACTCCACCCCTCGCAGGCATTACACTTGACTGAGGTGGAGTTGTGGTGTAAT
>NW_016157582.1:237260-239479 GCF_001687245.7 Rhagoletis zephyria | reverse complement strand
CGTCTTCGGCATACACAGCAGGTGTATATTTCTGGCCCAGGGTTTGACTCGATGCCAGCCCTGAGTAGGAGAATGCGTAGTGAATGTTGCCCTATGGACGGACAACTTCTGAGATACTTCGCCGACCTAAACGGGGTTAGATCGCCGAAACAACAGCCCTTGGTCGGGTGAAACCCGAGTCATTCCGGTACGTAGAACCGGCTGTCGTGGGAATGCTTTGTCCTTCGTCTTCGATGTCGTTTGTGGTGTTGTTGACTGCCCCGCATTCCCTGAGAGGATTTGCTTTAACATACCTGGCAGACCCCTTCGGCATCCCGAATTTTTCCATATTGGCGTTTTTAAGGCTCTGTATGCACGAAATGCTTCTATTACTAGGGCCCTGATTGAATTCAACAGAATCTCTCAGCATGTTGATATTGATTTTTCAGTTTCAAAAGTCGATATTTGCACGCTTATTTCTATTTTACGAATGTTTGTATTATATTGTTATCTACTTATCCTATAAGAATTTTTTGTATTCATTGGCTAATAATAAACTAAAAAAAATGTATGGTTTTTCCTTGTTTGTATCTCATTGAAACGTACTAATGTCACGACCGTCACGTAGGGAGATACCCATATGTGTACAATCACTAACACACGGGAGATTTTCATAGCAATTTTGAATGAATTAGTTTAAACCAAAGAAATAAAAAAAACTAATAACTAATAGTGTAATGTGTCAAGTGAATATAAACATAACAATTAATAGATTAAGTAGCTGCTTTAAGACAGATTAAGCGAAATTAGTGTTCGCATATTTCGGAAAATTGCAAGAAATACCATATTTCAAACCGAAATTATTAATAAATTAGCGCAAGGATATAGTAATTTTTAAATAAAATGTAGACTCTTGCCTAGAAGTGTGTGTAAAAGTTTTTTATTCGGTTACTGCGTTTGGGCAAAGCAACCAAAAATCGTTGTAAAACTCTGGCTATTAGGTAGGAAAGCACGGAATAGAAACCAGGCCTTTCCATCCGACCAAGCAGCAAATGAATTAGCATACGAAAGATGCTGTGAGTATGGATTGGAAACTTGGTCTTTCCGACTATGCTCAAAAGCCCGCCCATAACGCGGGGCGGAAACTAGGCCTTTCCGGCCGCCTCACATCACGGAATCCAGCGCCGTTTGCACATTAATGACGGCGGGAACATGGATCGTTAGCAACGCGGAGCGGAAACAAGGTCTTTTCACCCGCTGCACATAGTACATATGTAAAGGTAGACTGGAGACTCGCCAGCGAGACAATATACATTTATATAGGTTATTTGATAGTTTTAGAAACACAAACAGCTTTGTAATTGAAATTTTAACTTACATATACCCATACTTTGTTATATATTAAAAATATCAATCTGTACTTTTAAGTCGCAAGACTGTAACAAATAAATAATAAATAACAAAACCGTACCCGAATAATATACATTTTTAGAAGAAAATGGTAATAATTTCAGTTTTTAGTTTTTCTTTAAATATGTATATAATATACATATGTGGGAGTCGACATACGGGCAACCCGTAGCGGACAAGAGTACTGATCGAAAATGCGACCCTGATGTACAGCGACACGCAACACTGACTAGCACTAACGAAAACGGACCAATGAACGAACGAGGACATAATTTAAAAATCAGTCGTCAAACTGTCACCCGAGTGAACACAACTAAAGCATCTTTGAATAACGCAAATTATCATTGTTAATTTAAAACTAAAGCCGGTGTTTTATTTGACCAATAAAGCCAATCATTTTCGCACATATATATATAGATATACATATCAAATGAAAGGCTTTTCAATTACCTTTCTTGCCATATCCACAAAATTTGTCGTGAAAAGAATCAAATTCGCGTGGGTAAAAATATTTCATTTGGGACAAAATTTATTGTGGAAAAGCAACAATAATTTGAAAAAATAGTAGAAGTGATAGCTATTTCGGAAATCACCACAATTCCTCATCAGACTTCTTTCAGTAGGATTCGCACCGACGATCCCCATGACTCAGCCAGTTGCCTATGTACCATGCTAAGTACGCCTTGTAAATTATCGTTTGCTTTTTTCCACTATTTTCATTTTTGTTATGCCAACACAATCAAGCGCAGCTATTCCGCTGCAATTCACTTGATCATGTGGTTGTTGGTATTGTTGGTTTTTGCTAATAATTCTATTTTTAGAATGTTTAA
>NW_016157582.1:236609-236727 GCF_001687245.7 Rhagoletis zephyria | reverse complement strand
TCTCCTAAAAAAAGTTTAACATTCCAATAAAAGAAATATTAACAATAACCAACTAAACCAACAAAACCAACAACCACATGATCAAGTGAATTGCAGCGGAATAGCTGCGCTTGATTGT
>NW_016157582.1:235647-236140 GCF_001687245.7 Rhagoletis zephyria | reverse complement strand
AATAACGGCCTCGATCTCGATAAAAATTGTTGAATATAATTGTTATAAGGCCAAAAAATAACAAAAACAAATAACTTAAGGACGAGCACACCTAAAAATTAAACATTCTAAAAATAGAATTATTAGCAAAAACCAACAATACCAACAACCACATGATCAAGTGAATTGCAGCGGAATAGCTGCGCTTGATTGTGTTGGCATAACAAAAATGAAAATAGTGGAAAAAAGCAAACGATAATTTACAAGGCGTACTTAGCACGGTGCATAGGCAACTGGCTGAGTCAGTGGGATCGTCGGTTCGAATCCTACTGAAAGAAGTCTGATGAGGAAATGTGATGATTTCCGAAATAGCTATCACTTCTAACATTTTTTCAAATTATTGTTGCTTTCCACAACAAATTTTCATTAAAAAACGGCCTCGAGCTAAATAAAAATCGTTGAATATAATTGTTATAAGGCCAAAAAATAACAAAAACAAATAACTTAAGGACGA
>NW_016157582.1:214862-235253 GCF_001687245.7 Rhagoletis zephyria | reverse complement strand
TAAAAACCAACAAACCATAACAAAAATGAAAACAGTGGAAAAAAGCAAACGATAATTTACAAGGCGTACTTAGCACGGTGCATAGGCAACTGGCTGAGTCAGTGGGATCGTCGGTTCGAATCCTACTGAAAGAAGTCTGATGAGGAAATGTGGTGATTTCCGAAATAGCTATCACTTCTACCATTTTTTTCAAATTATTGTTGCTTTTCCACAATAAATTTTCATTAAAAAACGGCCTCGAGCTCAATAAAAATTGTTGAATATATTTGGGACAAAAGAAATTTTGTGAAATTTTTCATTTAATTCACCAATACGCAATAGATAGCTGGAACCGTTAAATCTGATAAGGTGTCTTGAAAAAACAAAGCCCAAATTTGTCGTAAATAGACTCAAATGATCGTAAATTTAGTGAAATTTTTTGGGAAAAAAATATTTCATATGGGGAGAAAGAAAAAATTTGTGAAATTTTAAACTTGAATTCACCAATATGCACTGGAAACTAGGATCGTGAAATCTGATGAGGTGTCTTGAAAAAAAACTTTCCAAAATTTGCCGTGAATAAACCCAAATGATCGTAAAATTTCTGTAATTTGCGTGGGCAAACAAATATTTCATTTGGGGAGAAAAAAATTAGAGAAATTTTTCACTTTCATTTTGAAATTTGGAAATTGCAACACTTTTCGGAATATAAGCTATTGAAAATATTGAAAACTCCACTTTTATCGCTTTTTAACAGTGTTGAGTTGCTGTGCAACTTCGTTTCTAGATCGCAGCTAACAATATGCCGTGTCGACTCAGGAAGACTGCTCTGGGGTCCGTTGCAGTCATTTTCAGGAAATTCGTATGCCTTGGGAGACTGATCGCGATGTGCGGGTTTACCTTGGGTCTGTTGCGCCAGACAGGGGATATACATATGTTATATATTTCGAGATCAAAATCGCCTGGCTGGATAGCGACATTCTAGGATGGTATCCCTGCGCTCGATGTGTGCTTCGAAAAGACGATACTGCACGGTGTTGTGCGTTATGAACGCTAGGCCCCCACCGTTATCCCGCTCGGGAGCTCCACAGTACACATTGTATCCGGCGCAATTCAACAAATTTTAATTGCTGTGCCGCTTCGTCTCTGGGCCGCAGCTTTTAATATTCCATGCCGACTCATAAAGACGGTTATCTCCTCGATCTTGCTCTGAAGTCCGTTAAAGTTAAATTGTAGCACCTTTGTGTGCCTTGGGAGAGCAATTGTAATGCGGGGTGGAAGTGAGTTGTGTTGCCTGCTGGCCCCTTGTTGTATGTGCTGCCTTGCAGAGGTGGTGGGCGGTGTCGCGGGGCAAGTTTGCCACTGGGCAGCACAACAGGGGCCCACGTATTCACTCGTCCAATCACGCGTGTTGCAGAGTACGGAACATACCCTATAGTGGGCCCGCCAGACAGGAACGGTATATTCTAGACTGAAAACCGAACTGAATGTCAGAGGGACTAGGAGGTAGAGCTGGGATACTATCGATAGTACCGAACTCGATAGTTTTTGAAACGATAGTTGAAAACATCGATAGTATCGTCGTGAGAGGTATAGACTTGAAATGCTAAATTGCTTGAAAATTAAATAATTAATAAATTTATAAAATTTATAAATTACTTTGTAAATTAAAGAGATTATATAAATATGTTTAAATTTGAGTGCATCAAAAATGACTTTCTATAATAATAAAATAAACTTATTAATTTATGCGTCTAAATTATATATACATATGTTTATCCCGTGTGAAGTGCAAAGTTAAATTGTCTACAATAATACATTTCTAATACTACAAAACAAACAAAACAAAAAATATTCGTTTAAATTGACAACACATACTTATAAAAGTTCAACTGAGATCAAATACGCAGGCTCATATCAAAATCCGACAAAGGAAATTATTAATATTTTACTATACTATAAGAAAACGAATAAAGTACTGGCCACAATAATACCACCACGCCATTTTTCGCAGTTTTGGGTATTTTTTTGTTTGTTTAGTGTCTACTAATTTTTTATAAAAGTTGTACAAAACATAAAAAAACTAAAAAATCATTAAAATTTCAAGCTTTTTAATTCGAATTTCTATAAAAATTTTGTGTAAGCGGTTTTATAGCTTATTAAATTTTACTATAACTCAGTGTAAGCTTATAGTTGCTAAAAATTCCAATAACTAAAAATTTTTGTTTGCCGACTGTATTGTGAATTTTCTTGGATGAAAAAAATTAATGTAATGTTAAAAAATGTAAAGAGAGAAGTTTCGCTAAAACCGACATCGATAGTATTCAAAAACTATTGATAGTGGCGACAGTTTTCAACTATCGATATTACTATCGATAGTATCCCAGCTCTACTAGGAGGACGTGCCCAACCAATGCCCGGCATGTGGAGAGTCGCTACATGACTCTCGGCACCTCTTCACATGCCCTGAGAACCCCACCCAGCTGACGCTTCTTATGGACAGACCCTATGGAAGTCGCGTACTTCCGGGGCTCCCCTTATTTATTTATTTATTTATTTATTACGGTCGTATGACCTGCATATATGACACATATATAACAAAAATTACAGTCCTTAGCTGAAACAGACGACAACGTTGACGGATGAACCGAACCGAGCGGGGCTTGGTAACCGCTACAACAACAGGGACTAGGAGTTGCCGGCGGCGGTGTGTGGGTGCTGTAGTGTTTGTATGTGTGTCTATTGTTGTGTCATGTTGGGGGTGGGTGTGTTGTGCTGCTCGGGCGAGTGGCTGTTTGCCCTGGAGGCGATCCGATTCGCACAGCATGGGGCTACGAACGACGTGGTCCATTGCCGGTGCGTATGTAGGCTCGAGCACGTGCGGATATGACTGCAAACGTCACAGGCGTTGCACCTGGCCGAGGTAGAGTTTGCGTGCAATCGTCTCTGGCATGCGGGTTTTGGGAGGGCCATGCCCCTTCCTCGCTGTACAAAGAAATAAACATTTCCCAAAAGAAGTTTGTATGTAGTAATCCAAGTTAGGAAATGTTTATAAATTTACAAGGCACTGAAACAATTATACAAATTCATCAATCAACATTTTATCTCCAAATATGACATTTACGAATATCGCAGGGAAGATAATATTACGTATTATAAGTACGCTCCAGTATAAAATCAATTTAAAATTATACCAAATGTTGAAAGTAGGGCTCGTAGTAATAGTCAATATAAAGTCGACTCTAAAGTTAATTGGAGCTTTTTGCTGTAACTTTCGTCTAACCAATACTGGAATATGGTTCCATTGCCTGGGCACCAAATACCGAACTACAAACCAAGAATGTTGAAAATGTTCAACGAAAGTTCTGCAAGTTTTTGCTGTATCACTCCGCGGACGAAAGGAAACACATCAAGATAACCAACCTTTCAGCTATGGGAAAACTAAAAATGCAGACCGATACTACTTTTACGCTGATATCAACTATATAAATATTCAGGGCTATCACAGACCCCATCGTAGCTTCGATTTTCGTGAAATCTACGAAAGTGCTATCACAGAATCCGAATGGCTACGAACGTAAATTCGAAATTCGTAGAGCCTTCATTGAATCCGTTCGTAATGAAGATTCGTACAGATACTCTACGACGAGATCATGCTGTCGGAACAAAATTTAAAATCACTCAAACTCAACTCAATTCAACTTAAAAATAGGGGAAGAAAGCTGCATTATTTTTAATATTAAATATTTATTATACTCCAAATTTGTTATAGTTTGATATAATTCCATATATTTGTATAAACGTAGACGTAAAATACCAATGCCATACATACATACATATGTACATACACGGATTCATCTGCTAGACGCTATTTAATGAATTAATATTTTGTATGAATCGAGGAAATAATAGTTTAGCAACAATTTATTAGGAAATAAACCCTTTATATAAAAATGTATTTAAAAAATATATATTTTTCCATTTAAAATAATAAAATCTAAGCTAAAAATAAACTAAAAAAATATATTTATTAAAAAAATAGACAAAAATTAAATCAAAAAAGAAAAAAATCTCCACTGCCCCACGACTCGGACTCGAACTCGGCTCTCTCAATTGGCAGACTAGTGCTTTGCACACTCGGCCATTGCGCCTGAAGGGGCAGCGTGAGCAAAATGACATACATAAATGTCTGTTGTTTCCTTTGCACTAACTGATTTCGAATCAGCATTCGAAGCTGGCAACGATATTTTCGAGTTCACTCGGATTCAGTGATAGCAATTTTTTCGTATTCGTAGCGGGCATTTGAATTCGTAGGTTTTCTACGATGGATTCCATGATAGCCCTGATTATTTACAGCAAAAGTAAAGAAGATATAAAATGTTACAGAAAATGTTTGTGATATCTTAAAATATTAATAATTTCTAAACTACGTAACCGATTAAAAAGGTAATAATATCAAAATAAAGACAATTAATCTATCTTTAAGTTGATATATAAAATGTGTTTGCTTGCTAATATATTTAAGCCAAAAATATAAAAAAACAAATAAATTGTTATAATTTTTTCATAAAATAACCTTTGCTAAAGACATATATATTATTTAGAAAGTGCAAGTTCTTACCTTTAATTTGATATACATATTTTATTATGATCTACTTTTGAGGTTTAAGAATTCAGTGTGTAGCAGATTAACAATATGTAAACGGTAGTAGAATACATTATCAATAGTGGATGTCATCTGGCAACACTGCCCATTATATACGATATGTAAATAACTGATGGTCTGGTAACATAGGCTATTAAAGAGATTATTATTTTTTCGTCAGCCAAATAAAACGCATCGTACTAAATAGAGTTCTACATCGTCAGGTGTGGTAAAAGAGCACATTTCGCGCATAATTTTAAACTTAAAAGTACCTCAGCAATGTCGGAAAAGCAGAAGATTGCAAATGTTTTGCGTGACCTCGGAATTGTTTTTCCGGAGACCGCGACGGTGAGACAGTTGAAAATCCTTTTATCATCGGCCGTAGGAGTACCGCAAACGAAAAACGGTAACTCGCCGGAGGAAACCGCTATTTTGCCAGCAACGGTGACTGTCTCCGGCTTCGGCGGCAAAATCAGTGACGGCGATCGGCGATATAATTCCGCAAGACTCGGGATCTACCAACGCACCGATAAAGCGCAGTAGCGCCACTACAGATAATAGCAGCGCCCCGCCGGCAAAGTCCGTGGCAACTTCAGGCACTTCAGAAAACTTCAGTGCCACTTCAGCAAACCCCATAGGATCTTCAGCCACTCCAGAAAACTTCAGTGCCACTTCAGCAGACGTTAGTGCCACTCCAGCAAACGAAACCACAGTCTCAGCAGGCAACTGTACAACCTGCGCCAACGACGGCGCAGCATCAGTAAACCGCGACGCCACGCCATTAGTGACAGCGGTAAGCAGCCAAAAGCCAGCAGCGTTTGATAACTGTGGCGCAGCAGCAAATATGGCCGGCAGAGTAGCGGCTACCACATATACCGACGAGCTAACGGTGCTCGAAGTACAGCTCGAGAAAAAGCTACGTATCCTGCAACTGAAAAATGAAATCAAGAAATTGGAGGACGTAAATTCAAAATTCCCCGTAAATTTTAGTGACATCGAAAACTCCATCCCAAAATTTAGCGGGGACGATGGCGTGGATATCCAAAAGTAGATACAGGAGTTCGAGTACGTCACGAAGTGTTACGGCTGCGACGAAAAATCAAAGCCCTTGCTAGCAAGACGCATGCTAACTGGTAGCGCACGGCTCTATGACAAGATGGTCGACGTTCACTCCTGGTGCGATATAAAACACTTCCTCATCAAGGAGTTTAAACGGCCAGCTAGCGTAAAGGAAATTTTTAAAAAACTGGAGTCGCGCGTATGGGAAAAGACGGAGAGCCTGACGCACTACGTCTTATCAATGCAAGAATTGGCACGAACGGCACCGACTGACGAACCGGAACTCGTCGAATTCATAGTAGAGGGCTTACGCGACAATTCCGGGAAAGCACTAATATTTAGTGGAGCAACGACAATTGAGGCACTTAAGGCACTGCTTCCGAAGTACGAAAAAATGGTACGGAAGCCGACGGCTGGCAATACATCGAACACCACGTGGTGGAGATCAGGCGTCTACTATGAGATGCTTCAATTGCTCTCGCTACTGGCATTTCGCAAAGGACTGTAAGGAGAAAAAACGCATCCAGGGCTCCTGCTTCAGATGCGGCAAACTGGACCACATATATAAAAAATGTCCTGCAAAACCAGTAGCAGTGATAGATGGGTTAGACAACGAGTTCGAGGAGGTTTATTTTAAAGAAATTGTAAGTGTCGCTTTGGACATACGTTTTCCAAAAAACATAAACTGTAAAAATTTCGTTTCCCTATTTGGTACGGGTAGCGTGAATAGTTTCGTGCGGCGATCGTTGGTAGAAAATGTGAATCAAAGAAGAATACGTGAACACAAATCAATGCCACAATTTAAAAGTATGGGAGGAACCTTAATTAGACCCGAACAACAAATAAGAATATTAACAAAATATAAGAACGTTACAAAACCACTTTTAGTTTATATATTGCCAGACGAATGGCTACCATTTCCGTTACTACTTGGTAGAGACTTTTTGAATAAACACAACATATCTTTGGACATGAAAAAAAAACATAAAATAAATGAAGTGAATTTTGAGTTTATAGAAAATAATTTGGTTTTATATAATGGGGGTGAGAAAATTAAGGAAAAGCAGGAAATAAAACTTAGCGGTAAGCAAAACAGTGAGGACTATATCAATTTTGCAGCTTCGGCAACCCAGCTAGCATTTAGTGAAATTTGTAACATTAGCATTGATGATAAAGCATGCGTTGATACTGACCCTAAGTTACCTTCAGTTTGGGCGAATAAATTTAGAGAAATGATTGAAAAAACGTATGTAGAGAAACAGATAGAAGAACTTCCGGATAGTAATTATGAAGCGAAAATTGTGTTAACATCAAAAAAACCAATCTTCTGCAAAGCAAGACGCCTTTCGTTCGGGGAAAAAACTGAAGTTAATAGTATCATTGAAGACTTACTAAAAAAGGGCATAATCAGACACAGTGACTCGCCTTATGCGTCACCAATTGTACTTACAAAAAAGAAGTCGGGCGAAACTCGAATGTGCGTGGACTATAGGAATATAAACAAATTGATTGCAAGGGACAACTATCCACTCCCATTGATTGAAGATTGTTTGGAATATTTAGGGGGCAATAAAATTTCTACCGTCATAGATCTTGAATCCGGCTTCTACCACGTGAAAATGGCTAGCGAATCTATCAAATATACATCTCTCGTTATTCCCAATGGCCAATACGAATTCTTAAGAATGCCGTTTGGGTTAAAAAATGGGCCTGCTATATTTCAAAGATTCATAGCTACAATTTTGAGAAAATTTATCGATAGAAACGAAATAATTGTATATATGGATGACATAATCGTTGCAAACAAAACATTAGACGAACACTATAGCTTGGTTAAAAAGTTTTTAAACCATTGAACAGAATATGGACTTCGAATAAAACTTAAAAAATGTAAATTTGCTTACAGTGAGGTAGAATATCTAGGATATAAAGTATCAGAGTTTGGAATACGACCTGCAGATAATCATATTAGTGCTATTACGAATTTTCCAGCGCCCAGAAATCAACGTGAATTGCAGTCATTCATAGGATTATGCTCATATTTCCGAAAATTCGTTCAATCTTTCCCGATTGTAGCACGTCATTTGTATGAACTTCTGAAGAAGGAGTCTAAACTTACATTCAGTGAAAAGTGTGTTTCGGCTTTTGTGAACCTTAAGAAAAAATTAGTTTCGGCGCCAGTTTCAGCAATTTATAGTTACAAAAAAGAAACCGAGCTACATTGCAATGCAAGTTCCTATGGCTTCGGTGCAATATTGCTCCAAAAACAGGAAGATAACAATTTCCATCCGGTAGCCTACTTTTCGAAAAGAACGACTGATGCCGAAAGCAGGTACCACAGCTTTGAACTGGAAACGCTAGCGGTTATCTATGCATTACGAAGATTCAGAGTTCACCTAGAAGGGTTAAAATTCAAGATAGTAACCGATTGTA
Source organism: Rhagoletis zephyria (assembly GCF_001687245.7). Classification (NCBI taxonomy): domain Eukaryota; kingdom Metazoa; phylum Arthropoda; class Insecta; order Diptera; family Tephritidae; genus Rhagoletis; species Rhagoletis zephyria. The sequence goes on along the minus strand of NW_016157582.1, from coordinate 227,137 downwards.
ACTCACTAGCACTAACCCTTAATAAGAAACTAGTTAACAGTCGGATTGCAAGATGGGCTCTAGAGCTCGAAAACTACAATTATACAATATCCCATCGGGCGGGTATAAAAATGCCGCATGTAGATGCCCTAAGTAGGATCGAAACGAGTAGTGCAAAAGCAGTGGCCGTAATCGACAGTGAAGATACTTCCAGCTCCAAATTATGCAAAATAGAGATAAAAATATACTTGAGTTGAAAAATAGGTTAGAGAAGGAAGAATTGCCCAAATATGCAATGGAAAACGGCGTAGTTTTTAGAAAATACGAAAATCGTTTATTGCTATTCGTCCCTAAAGAACTAGAAAGAGAACTAATAAGAACAACACATGAGCAGTTGGGTCACCAAGGTACCGACAAATACTATCAAAAACTTAATGCGAATTACTGGTCCCCGAATATGAAAACAAAAATTAACGATTTTAAGAAAAACTGCATAAGATGCATTATGTATTCGGCGTCAGAAAAGGCAAACAATAAGAACCTGCATAATATTCCAAAAAAAACCCAAACCCTTTCACACAATACACCTGGACCATTTGGGACCACTTCCGTCGCTGCAATCAAAGCGAAAACATATTTTAGTAGTAATAGATGCATTCACCAAATATGTGAAACTTTACCCCGTGTTAACTACCAGTACGAAAGAAGTAACAGCTGCCCTAAATAAATACTTTGAGTATTACAGCCGTCCCCATAGATGCATTACCGACAGGGGAAGCTGTTTTACATCGAAGGAATTTCAGCAATATCTGCATGTAAAGGTGGCAGTGCACTCGCCACTAGCAAATGGACAAGCAGAAAGGGTAAATCGAAGTTTGGTAGGCATGCTAGCAAAACTTAGCGAACCATTGACCCACAGCGATTGGGTAAAACAGTTAGGGAAGATTGAATTTGCACTTAATAACTCGGTGAGTAGGTCGATAGGCATAACACCCAGCCAAGCCCTTTATGGTGTAAATCAGAGAGGCGAAATTGTAGATAAATTGACAGAATATCTGGACGAGTACTTTTCAGGCCCGTGGGGGAGGGATTTAGAGACATTGCGAAACCATGCGGAAGAGTGTATTTAGAAAACACAACAATACAACTCAAATCGAAATAAGCAAAAGGGAGTAAGGGTAGATGAATTTGAGATAGGAGATTTTGTTGTAATCAAAAATATCGATACGTCAGTGGAGGTCAATAAGAAACTTATACCGAAATTTAAGGGTCCCTATATGATTTACAAGAAACTTCCGAACGATCGCTATGTAGTTAGAGACATAGAAAACGGGCAAATAACACAAATACCATATGAGGGCGTCATTGAAGCCTGCAATATATAAAAATGGAAAACAAACCAAACGACTCTGAACCACATTAATAGCTTGCAAACACTAGGTATAAGTACGTTTCATTAATATGATCGAGGTCGATCAATTTAGGTCAGATTGGCCGAGCTGTAGCAGATTAACAATATGTAAACGGTAGTAGAATACATTATCAATAGTGGATGTCATCTGGCAACACTGCTCATTATATACGATATGTAAATAACTGTTGGTTTGGTAACATAGGCTATTAAAGAGATTATTATTTGTTCGTCAGCCAAATAAAACGCATCGTACTAAATAGAGTTCTACAAGTGATAAAAAAAATTAAAAGCATTTACAAGCAAGTGACAAGTGGGTGTTATCATAGTTTCTTTTGCCTAGAACTTCATTCTGCGTAGGCGACCTTCGGCCGCGCTTAGGGATCATAACCCTTACATAGTAGAATTCTCTTTTCTGTAATTCCGAAGAAGCGGAGCTGAACACCTTTTGCAGAGAACACCTTTCTGTGTAGGCGGCCTTCGGCCGCACTTAGGGATTATAACCCTTACCAAATAGAATTCTCGTTTTGGAGTGCACCAACTGGGGCTACCAACCCAGTGATGTAGCCTTGGGAAAGGATGAGGTATCTAGAATTCCCTTTCGGTGTGGTAAACCTGAGGCTGCCGCCCCTGTGATGTCCACTGGGTGTTTTATAAAAATGTCTTGTATGTAAAAATGTGTATATAAAAATGTCTTGTGCAAATGAATTGAATTTAACATTTCACCAATCAAAAAAACGTACCGCGTGTGACTTTTCTTCCTTAAATAGTGCCCTATCAAATATAGATTGGACTTATGCTTTTCGCGGGAGTGATGTAACCTCTTGTTACCGTATTTTTAAGACCACCCTCTATGAGCTATGCATACAGTACATCCCTATTCTTAAGAAGAAGGTGTACAAACTACCGTGCTATACGAAGCGTTTAAAGCATCTAAAAAATTTAAAAAACAAATTTAGCAAATTGTATAAATTCTCAAACGACTCCGCGCATCTTATTAAGTTCCGGTACTTTCTAAAAGAATTTAATTGTTTGAACAAATGTTTATACCGAAATTATATTTTAAACTTTGAAGCTAATATTATCTCGAATCCCAAATCTATCTGGCGTTTCATTGATTCCCGAAAATCTTGCTCATCAATTCCAACAAATGTTTTCTACAATGGTCGCTCCGCAAAGTCAGCCTCTGACTCGGCAAACCTATTCGCTGAGTTTTTTTGCGCTAACTTTGTCAATGACATGGACTCGAATATAACGGGCTCTAGCTCCTCTAGTGACTCTTCGCTGAATTTTGGTTCGCTAACCATTTCAACGGAGGACGTTATCAAAGGAATTGGTGATCTTAAGCCATCTTCACAAAGCGATATAGAGGGTTTCTCGGCTTTTCTGTTGAAAAACTGTCTATGTTTAGCTGAGCCTCTTACTGCAATCTTCAATCACTCTCTGGCCTCGGGCATATTTGTGGACGACTGGAAACAAACGTCTGTAACCCCTATCTTTAAAAGTGGGAACAAAAATGATGTCCGCAACCACAGACCGATATCAAAGGCTCCAAATTATTTGAGATTGTTGTAAGCTGTAAACTGTCTTTTGCTGTTAAAAACCTAATTTCTACTAATCAGCATGCGTTCGTCGCTATCCGCTCAATAGTCACAAACCTGGATATTTTCAGTGATTACTGCTTATCTGCTTTTGAAAACAAAGCTCAGGTGGATACCATCTACACTGACTTCTCGAAAGCTTTCGACAAAGTATCACATCGTTTACTTCTGCTGAAGCTAATCTCTTTTGGATTTCATTCAACATTTTTGTCTTGGGTTAAATCCTACTTAACTGATAGGCGCTGCTTTGTTGTAGTCGATAATGCAACCTCACAACCGTTCATGTTGTTGTTGTTGTTGTAGCAGCAGTGCTCAACCCCCCAGATTTGTCATGTGTCGTCGTCTTCATCCTCCGACTCTGTGAGCCTGAGGCCGAGAAAGCGGGCTGCGTCGATAGGCGCGGTCCAGAGCGCTTCTGGTGTCAGGGTCGTAGGGTTGGAGGTGCACGTGAAGAGGTGCTGGGTGTCGTGGGGACCTTGCCCACATGCAGGGCATGTGTTTGCCACTTGTGTGTTCAGCCGAGAGAGGTAGCTGTTGAGTCGGTGACACCACCCAGAACGGAGTTGTGCTAGGGTGCACCTGGTCTCTCTCGGCAGCTCTATTTCTTCTGGATCTATGGGCGGCGGTCGACCGCCCAAGACGATGTTGTCATTACGCGTACTGAGGCTCGTTCTGACCGCATCGCTGTGTAGGCTGTTGAGCGCCGCTCTGTATGTTGCTGCGTCGAATGGATGGTCTACGTACGGCTCAATGTCCGCTTTCCAGTCATGCAGGTGTCGTCTCACGTGTCGTGGGGGCGGTTCGTTACGAAGCAAGGCATTGTTGGGGTGATTCCCTCGGTGACAGCCTACGAGGTATTGCTTCGACAGCATGGTGTTGTGCTCTTTCACCGCCAGCATCTGGCTTTCTTCATGTAGGTGATGCTCGGACGACATGAGATGACAACCTGTAGCCGTACGTAGAGCTGCATTCTGGCAGGTTTGGAGGTTCCTCCATCGGGTGTCGCTTGTCCCCGCCGTCCACACTGGTGCCGCGTAGTTAGCCACTGACCGGCCGATTGCCTTGTAGGTCGCGAGCAGGGTTTCTTTATTGGCTCCCCAGGTGCTGCCGGCTAGCGATTTTAGGACTTTGTTCCTGGCTCGCAGTTTGTTGCATGTGGCTGTGGCGTGCGCGGAGAAGGAGAAGAGGCTATCGAACGTCACTCCTAGGATTTTAGGGTGGTTGGTCGTCGGTATTTTGGCGCCATCGACGAAGACGTCCAGTTCTAGCCCCACCTCCTTGGTCCAGGTTGTAAAAAGTGTGGCGCTGGATTTTGCGGCGGAGATTTGGAGGTTCCTTGCGGTGAAGAAGTTGGAAAGATCGGTGAGATAGTCGGTTATTTGTTCGCAAAGTCTGTCTATGTTGGGGCCAGTTGCCATTATTGTGCAGTCATCGGCGTAGCTTACCAAGTTTACTCCTGCTGGCGGCGGAGGGAGTTTGGCCATGTAAAGATTAAACAGTGTCGGGGAGAGTACGCCGCCTTGGGGGACCCCCTGTTTAATTCTACGCGGCTTAGACTTGGCGTTTCGGAATTCGACCGATGACTGACGACCACACAGATAGCTGGTTATCCACCGTTTCGTCCGAGCTGGAAGCGACGAGTCCAGGATGTCTTGGCAGAGGGTCGCGTGGTTCACCGTGTCGAAAGCCTTCGACAGGTCCACAGCGACTAGGACCGTCCTATCACAGGGTCGACGTTGGTTCAGACCCTCGCTAATCTGTGTGGTAATGGTGTTTAATGCTGTTGTCGTGCTGTGCATTTTCCGGAATCCATGTTGGTGTTCGGCTAGCTTCAGATGCTTCGTCAGGCTGGGGAGGAGTAGTGCTTCCATGGTTTTTGCCACTGGGGATAGGAGGGAGATGGGTCTGTACGAGTCTCCTGCGTCCGCCTTCTTCCCTGGCTTAAGGAGGGGAATGATCCTACCCATTTTCCACATCTCGGGGATGATCAGGGTGGACAGTGACAAGTTGAAAGCGGCGGTCATATACTCGACTCCCGCAGGTCCTAGCTTTTTCAGCATCTGCATGGAAATTCCGTCTGGGCCTAACGCCTTCGATGACTTGGCGTGGTTGACAGCTGCCTGCGTCTCTTCGATGGTGAAGCACAGTGGTGTGTCTCGGGGGCGGAGTTTGTGTGCTTTCCGTAGCACGCTGCGGCGGGTTTTGTCTCTCTCTGGGTGTGCAATGAATTGCCGGCTGAAGAAGCGCGCGCACGACCGCGGATCCGACGTGGTGGTGGTGCCGAAGGTGAGAGCGACATTGTCTCTACGCTTCGTCGGATTGGAGAGGGACTTGACTGTGGACCACAGTTTGCTGGCTCCGCTTGAGAGGTTGCAGGATTTTAAATGCTCATTCCATTTGTTCCGCTTGTGTTCGTTGACCAGGTTTCTAATGTCCCTATTGAGATCTCTTATACGGGGATCCCCTGGATTAGCCTGGCGGATTCGATCACGCTCGTCTGCGAGTCCCGCCGCTTCAGTGGGGAATCCTGGGCGGATTTTGGCGATCCGGCCGGCTGGTATGAAGCGAGCGGCTGCTGCGTTGATGATCCTGCGGATATTGCGCTCTGCTACGCGCGCGCATGATGGTAGAGGAAGAGCATTGAATTTGCGATCTGTGAATTCCGTGAAACCGTCCCAGTTCGCCTTCCGTGTGTTCATGAATGTCCGGTTCTCGGATGTCATAAAATCTCTTGGCTGGTCTATGGCGACTACTATGGGCAGGTGGTCTGATGCGAGCGTGAGCACTGGTTGCCATCCAATGCAGTTTATCAGACCCCCGCTTGCTATAGTTATATCTGGCGAGCTATAGCAGTCACCCGCGACCCTGGTGGGGGCATCATCATTCACAGTGCAGAACGTGGAGTCGTCAATTTGCTCAGCGAGCATTGTACCCCGCTGGTCATTGCCCAGATTGGAGTGCCAGAGTTCGTGGTGCGCATTGAAGTCGCCTAGCACTACCCGGTTCACACCCTCTAATAGCGCACTTATGTTAGGGTGGTATCCAGCTGAGCAACTGGTGGCGGGTGGTATGTACACATTGACGATCTCCAGCTCCGTATCCCCCGACTTGATGGCCAAGCCTTGACATTCGATGAATGTATCGTTGGAATCAGTTCGGGGGGTAATGAGCCGGTATTGAACCGCGTTATGCAATATGAAGGCAATGCCGCCTCCGGTGCCACGGGGGCGGTCTCTTCGGAGTACGTTGAACTCGTCCTGGCTCTGAAGGCTCGAGCCGGAGTGGAGTTTGGTCTCCTGGATCGCCGCGACTGAGATTTTATGCCTTCTCATGAAACCGACTATCTCAGCGATCTTACTTTGTAGTCCGTTGCAATTAAACTGCAACAGCTTGATAGATTGTGGCCTTATGATGGTTACGCGTGGGGTGAGCGAGTACTGGCGCGCTGCCTGTGCTGGTGGTTGTGCCTGAGGTGCCTGTGTGGCCTGACGTGCTGGTCCCCGACCGGGTGGGTTAGCCGCAGGTGTCGCGACCGGTGGTGGGGTTGGTGCTTGCGTCGGCGTGTGTGTTGTTGGTGGCGTTGGCACGGGGTGTTGTGGTGCGGCTGGGCAGCAGGCCGCAATGAAGCTAGTACTCCATTCACGGTGGTGCGTTAGGCCTGAGCAGCGCTTTAGGTGGCACCAATTGTTGCATGCGTTGCACCTAACCGATGTTGTGTTGCGCCTTATCAGGTTGGTGCAAACGCTGCAGAACCATCTGTCCTGGGTGGATGTCCTGTGTTGCGTGCTTGTGGATGGTCCACTGGTTGATGGTTGGGCGGGTGTTGGCTGTGTGGAGTTACAAGTTTGTTGGTTGTTGCAGCACGATGCAACAAAATTGTTACTCCACTCCCTGTGGTGCCGAAGACCTGAGCATGCCTTTAGATGGCACCAGGCGTTGCAGCGGTTGCAGCGGACAGAGGTTGAGGAGTGGTGTATGTTGCGGTGGCAAACACTACAGATCCAGGGCCCGGGATTTTGTTCTATGCCGGCGCGGACCAGTAGTATACGGAGCAGACTTGCCGGTGGGTCATGCTCCCATGGCAAAAAATTTGGGGGGTTGCTGCTGTGGTGATGGTCCTTGGTCGGCGTGAGTTCTCCGAGTCAATCCGGTACGTAGAACCGACCATCTGGGGATTGACAACCGTTCATCGCGTCCTCGGGTGTCCCTCAAGGCAGCATTCTCGGGCCCCTATTTTTTGTGCTTTTCATCAACGATATCAGTTCTTGTTTCAAATTTGCTAATTACCTACTTTTTGCTGATGACCTTAAAATATTTGCAACTATCAAAAACCTTTATGACTCAGCCAACCTGCAATCGGACCTGAACAGAGTTCATGAATGATGCTGCAAAAATCAGTTGACGCTGAATATCAACAAATGCTTTCATGTATCTTACAGTAGACATCTCAATACTTTGCATACATCATATTCTATCTCTGGCTCTGTTTTGCAATCTGTGACCCAAATGAAGGACCTTGGTGTTGTCTTTGACTCCAAACTCGCATTCAATAGTCATGTCGATTACATCCTTTCGCGCTCATACTCGATGTTAGCTTTTATCCGCCGAAACTGTCAGGCGTTTACGAACCCTTATACTCTTAAAACTCTGTTTTGTGCACTAGTCAGGTCAAGACTGGAGTATGCAACGTTTATTTGGAGGCCTTACACTAAAATTCTATCTAAACGATTAGAACGTGTTCAAAAAGTTTTTATAAAATTTGCTCCCCGTTCATTTAATTTTTCTTTGCCACTACCTTCTTACTATTCTCGCTGCCAACTAATCAACCTTACAACACTGGATAACAGAAGATCCATCTTAGTGTGCACGTTTGTCGTTAACATCATAACTGGCTCAATTGACTGCCCTTCTCTTCTAGAAAAGATTGCATTTAATATTCCCTCTAGAATCCTCCGCCATTGGGATTTCTTTAAAATAGGTTTCTCTAGAAGCAGTTATGGTGCCAACGCTCCGATCTCTAGAACGTGTGCTGANTATGGTGCCAACGCTCCGATCTCTAGAACATGTGCTGAACTTAACCTAGTCTTCAATGCTTTAGACATTGATTTCTCACAATCAGGCCCTGCCTTGGTTACACATCTGCGAACATTTTTCTCTGCGCTACACCTCCAGCGATGTATTTAATCTTAGCTCTTGTGAACTTAATGTATTTAAAATTTATCTTAATTTTTAAGTTTTAGTAGCACTTAATTAGTGTTAGCTGAGTAGTCTGTAAGAATATTCTGTATTCCAAGACTGAAANTTTAGACATTGATTTCTCACAATCAGGCCCTGCCTTGGTTACACATCTGCGAACATTTTTCTCTGCGCTACACCTCCAGCGATGTATTTAATCTTAGCTCTTGTGAACTTAATGTATTTAAAATTTAAGATTTATCTTAATTTTTAAGTTTTAGTAGCACTTAATTAGTGTTAGCTGAGTAGTCTGTAAGAATAATCTGTATTCCAAGACTGAAATAAATAATATGAGAAATGAAATAAATGAAAATTGTGATTTTTGCCCATTTTTCTAAAGGGTCCCTAGGGAACCATAGGGGACCTAGGTGGTCGGGGGTTGCATTTTTGTCAATGGCGGTTCATTCCCTCTCCAAAGGTGGGTTAGAGGTGCCACGCCCACTTACCTTTCGCCCACCGCCCCTTTAACGAACGGCCATAATGGAAAGCCAACCCGTTTAATTAACTACAATATGCATTTGCACATACATGCATTTATATTTTTTATTATCACTGAATTCTGAAAACCCAAAAGCAAATTATAATACAATATGTATATCAAATTAAAGGTAAAAACTTGCAATTTCTAAATAATATAAATTTTTTTAGCATTGATTATACTTTTTCAAAAAAGGTTATTTTATGAAACAATTATGACATTTTTTGCTAATTCTCTAGGGTGGGGTAACAACCCCTAAAAAAGGTGCGGAGGGGTACCAAACGACGCGTTTCGGCCCCCCTAATAACAATCCGGAGGGGGGAGATAATATTATTAACCATTTAAAAGTTATGAACAAAAAACTTTTGTTAAATTTCGTTGTTTTCTATGGGCAATTACATCGACAAAGATTCACTAAATCACCTGTTCTCACTTTTTAAACACTATTAAAATATATAATTTAACTTATTTATTAAAGAAACACATAGTTTTATCAACCTAAGATAGATTATTTTGTTATTAAAAAGAAGTTGACAATCTTTGCGAGCCGAAACGCGAGATTCCAAAATAGCTATAGTGCTGCCACTGTATTAGTATTTCGTAATAATTCACTTTTCCTTATGAGATGTGTACACTGTTCAATGCTTNCGCCTGCGTCGCTTTTTCCATATAAATCAATACTTCGATAAATAATGAAAATTTTTAATAAAAAATCGCGCGAATTTTCGCCTGCGTCGCTTTTTCCATATAAATCAATACTTCGATAAATAATGAAAATTTTTAATAAAAAATCGCGCGAATTTTCGCCTGCGTCGCTTTTTCCATATAAATCAATACTTCGATAAATAATGAAAATTTTTAATAAAAAATCGCGCGAATTTTCGCCTGCGTCGCTTTTTCCATATAAATCAATACTTCGATAAATAATGAAAATTTTTAATAAAAAATCGCGCGAATTTTCGCCTGCGTCGCTTTTTCCATATAAATCAATACTTCGATAAATAATGAAAATTTTTAATAAAAAATCGCGCGAATTTTCGCCTGCGTCGCTTTTTCCATATAAATCAATACTTCGATAAATAATGAAAATTTTTAATAAAAAATCGCGCGAATTTTCGCCTGCGTCGCTTTTTCCATATAAATCAATACTTCGATAAATAATGAAAATTTTTAATAAAAAAACGCGCGATGGTATAGCGAAATTGGCTATTATATTTTGGTTACAATATTTTATTTAGATGAAAGTAAAAAGAAGAAGAAGTGTATAGTGTAAGCTGAGTATAATAGCGCAAATGAAATGTGAAATAAAGTGGCAATACCAGCGATTTGAGGTTATAATAATTTTAGCAGGCGCAAAGTTTGTTTACTCTGTTTTATTAACGAAATATATAAAATAAAAGTGAATAAATGATTTGGTTTGCATAAAATAATAACCGGAAGCGTTTTAGTAGTGTTTTAAAAGTGGAAACTGGTCATTTAGTGCATTTTTGACGTGGTAATTGCTCATAGAAAACAACGAAATTTAACAAAAGTTTTTTGTTCATAACTTTTAAATGGTTAATAATATTATCACCCCCCCCCCTCCGGATTGTTATTAGGGGGGCCGAAACGCGTCGTTTGGTACACCTCCCGACTTTTCCCCACCTTTTTTATGGTTGTTACTCCACCCTAGAGAATTACCCATTTTTTTGGTTTTTTATTATATTTTTGGCTGAAATATATAAAAAAAAGAATACACATTTTATATACCGGAAGATAAATTCGTTGTCTTTATTTTGACATTATTACCTTTTGAATCGGTTACGCAGTTTAGAAAATATTAATATTTTACAATATCACAATTTTTTTGTTTTACCTTTTATTTCTTATTTGTTGAATTGGTTTAGCACAAACAAAAGTAAAAGGAGTTTGACATAATTCGTTGTGTCATTCGTTGTACAAAGGTCGAAGGTTTATCATAAAAATAGCAACACGCTTCAATTTAGCTAGAGAAGAACTGCTTGCAAAGTTAGTGTCCGAATAACATAAACATAAAAAATTTAATATTGTGAACAATTTTCAATTCGTCGCCAGAAAGTCTCAGGCGAGTACTGGATTCCCACGCCCACCACTTACGATTGGAAGTCGCATTTGTATAATTCTGCTAAAAGCCAATATGGCGCCAATACGCCATGTATGTGGTGTTTGCTTTGCTAACATCAGAGAAAACACTTCCGGTATACTTTGTACCGAGTGCAACAAGTGGATCCATGCAAAATGTACAAAGATTGATAAGGTTGAATTCAACAAAATTGCCAATGACATCAAATACAATAACTTAAAGTGGAAATGCAATGGTTGCGAAAGTGAGGTTAGCGTGATAGTTGGTGACGATCAGCATGTTGACCATGACGATCTAATCGTTAGAAAAATGGAGAAGATGTTCGAAAAACATTTCTATGCTTTCAAAGAAGACATCGAGAACAAATTGCTTACCATTCGGTCGGAGCTGAACAACATTGTCAAACAAAATAACTCACTCAATACATTGTGTACACAGCTAGACGATAGGGTCAGCACCGTTGAATCGAAATTAACAACGTTCAGTACATGCGATCCAGGCAGTGAAGAGGTAATCGCTGAGATCAATGAACGTAGGAAACGAGCTAAACAAGTCGTCGCATTCAACGTTCCAGAGTCTAAAAAACCATCTGGTTCTGAACGTTTAAGCGACGATCGTGCTCTCTTGGTCCCACTGATTCCACAGGAGCTCTCCAACACCATTCCCGAGCTAAAAATTCGCAGGTTGGGGCGTCCAATTGCTGGGAAAACCCGTCCCATGCTTATAGAAGCCCCCTCCGAAAGTGCTGCTAGATCAATACTGAAATTTAAACCACCATCTTGCACCGACATACGTATAAAACCGGACTTAACACCAGCGCAACAAGCACACCTGAAAAAAGTACGCAGCGAATTAAACACATTGATGGTAAGTGGTGATTCTAATAAAACAATTAAGTACGTAAATGGAGTTCCGAAGATAGTGGATAAATTTTCCTTTCACCCAACGCAAGGGAAGCATAAGCCCCGTCCAGAGGCTCCATGTGCACTATCAGAACGCCAGAGGCCTGAGAACTAAACTAAGCACATTTCTAACCACTACTGCTTCTACTCAACTTGATATCATCTGCATCAGCGAATCCTGGCTGCACGCATCCATCTCCGACGGCGAAGTTATTGACGGCACCTATAAAATATTCAGAAAGGACAGAGATCACACAACCAGTACACATGAACGTGGAGGCGGCGTATTCATTGCTGTCAAACGTGTTATCCAGGCAGAACAAATTATTATTGAAGACAACATTTTGGAGCAAATATTCGTCAAGGTGAAAGGCCAGAGTTATGATCTTGTAATTGGCTGTGTTTATATGCCGCCTTCTTCATCTATCGACCTGTTCTCAAACCATATTTCATCAATAAATCGTATAACGGACAAATACCCTAACTCGAAACTTCTAATCTTGGGTGATTATAATCTTCCAAGTAGCTCGCCGCCAGATGACTGCACCAAACTTGTATACGAAGGTTT
>NW_016157582.1:208141-211858 GCF_001687245.7 Rhagoletis zephyria | reverse complement strand
CTTGTACTCAACGCTAGTACGGCCGTCACTGGAATACTGCTCAGTTGTATGGTCTCCATATACTGATACGCTTGTAAACAGAATTGAAAATATTCAATACAAGTTCTGTAAATTTGTATCTGCCTTTGAACGTCGCAACGGCCGAGAAACCAACGCTAATGCAGTCATGGAACAGTTCAACTTAAAGAGTTTGACTTGTCGAAGACAGATACACGACCTATCGTTCTTCTTCAAAGTGATCAATGGGTTCATTGACTCTCCGGAGGTACTTGAAAAATTTAGTATAGTCTGCCCTTATACACGCCTGAGAAGGAACCGTCTACTCCTCACGACGAAATCATCGAAAAACTATGTCATTAATGATCCCTGTAATAGGGTAGCCAAGTTGGTCAACGAACACTGTTCTGCAGTAGACTTCTTCGGTGATACATTCTTGTACAAAATTAAGAGAGCAGTATGTTGTTAGTTGGTTCCTACTTATTACCATGCAATTGTTAATTTATTATACCTATGTTATGCTATTTTTGTGTTCATTTCTTTTTTTTTTCTCTCTTTATTGTATGTATAAAGCCGATTGGCGTTAAATAAATAAATAAATAAATAAATAAATTTCTACTTTACTTTATATAGTTAAAATCAGCGTAAAAAGTACTAGCAATCTGCATTTTTAGTTTTTCTATAGCTGAACGGTTGGTTATCTTGATGTATGCCGACGAAAGCAATAAGAACGTCAATAATGTATATCTCAGGAACAACATTAAAACCCTACGTAACAGAAGGCAAATGGCGGATCTATCGTTATTTTAGAAAGTTGTCAATGGGCTGATCGACTCACTAGAAATACTGGGGCAGTTCAGATTTGTGACCTCTAGAGCGGGTCTCCGAACCAGAAGGCTACTAGATTTGCCCAGGCAAATAGAAACTACGTCGTCTGTGGACCATACAACAGAATGGCAAACCTAGTCAACCAACATGCACCAAATGCAAATTTCTTTGGAGGGTCTCACTCTAGCTTAAAATATAAGTTAAAATCAATTCTCTGAATTATATGTTATATTGCATTTCATTTCATTTCGTTTTGATTTGTTCTGTTAACGCGACCACAACCACACAAGTTTGTTTTTACCTTTTTAGTTAATAATTCAGTTATGTATAAAGGTGATTGGCGTTTAAATAAACAAATAAATAAATATCTGTTTTATTTATCTCTAATGCCACTAATGCATGTACATACTATATTCTAATTGCACACTTTTTCAATCCTCGGTTCATTGGTTTCAATAAGGATGTTAAATATAAATGCTTATTTAAAAGTCCCAACACTTAATAACTGATTTGTGTAGTCATTATATGCTCTGCTTGGTATCTACGTAAATGGAAACAGTTAACAAGATTTTTTTTAATAAAAAAGTTGATGCCTTAACAACCTTTTTTTATGTATGTATGTATGTATAAACATTTCTTATTTTCAAATAGTTTCCCACTATTTACAAGAATTACCAACAAGTTATCGTTAAATCTTATACTACGTACACACTTTTAATTAAGATATGGATACATACACACATGACATACATCCTTATGAATATTTACGGAGGAAAAACTATATATTTCAGATCAGTACCTATACAAGTATCTCCATCTATGTTTTAACAATTTACCCCAGAAGTAACATTTTAGTTTAACACTTGCATTTCAATTATAACACAGGAAATTGCACATATGCGAAATGTACGAATGTACTATATATTTAGTTGCTGTCCATAAAATCTTCATTATTTAATAATTTAAGATTTGTAATTACACAATTCAAAATTCGAAATCATTCTTTCTCAAAAGAGTAATTTATATGCATTTAAATTATAAGTGCAACAAATAATTTATTTCAAGTTCAGGTGAGGCTGAACATATCGCACAGTCTTCAAAAGTCACAACTCAAAATAATATGTGTCAGAAAATGCGAAAAACTATTTCTTAGCAGATGATAATCATATGGGCAAGAGAGACTTTACCTTAGGTTTTTTTAACAAATTATAATAAAAATTTGCTTCAGCTTTTGTTGAAAGGTATATAAAAGCTCTGTGTACATGTTCAGCGCATAATTTCAAAAATACTAAATTTTGAGTTGCGACTCTTTTGAAAACGGTGTCGATATGTGCAGCAAACTTATGGTCTGATTATGCATACTTCGCATAACTTCGCACAACTTCGCATAAACTTCAAACTGTAATTTCGTATGTACTTTGTATCTAATTTGTATGTATTCCATTACCCAGAAATTAGCAGAACTTTTAAGAACTTAGCGATCTGTTGAGTTTAGATTTTGCTTCACATTTTCTTAAGTTACATTTTTATTGCACTGGTACAAATGGTTGTGTCAAGTCATACGAAGTATGCATAATCAGACCCTTACGCACACTCGTTTACAAGCAAAATTACATATAGACGAAGTTTAGATACATATGTATATATGATTGTACAATTAATTCAGATTCGCACGGCCTACGAGCAAACTGAGGAACTACAAACGAACGAATTACTTTAACGAGTAGCGCTCAGCAAGGAATATCACTACAAAGCAAAAAGCGGATGAACTCGCGTACATAATGTAATAAAGAAAAACCTTGAAAGTTACACGCAACACAGCTTTATTATCAAAAGTGCCAATAAAACTTTGGCTGGCGGGCTGAAAGTTTTTATACTCCATATACACCCCACTATTCGATTCAACATAATTTATTTAAAATCGTAGTACTGTAGTCTCGGGCATATTCAAACACAGTCCTTTCTCCCATTTTCTATGATACATTTTAGTCATCGACTCGCAACTACCGAGCAATCGATGCTACAGAAAACAAGCAAACTCGGAAACTTTCTCAAATCATTTAATTTGTGCAATACGAACATTTGAAAAAATTACATATAACTCTCCATACTTTTTTTTAATATTTAAGTTACTAGAAAACCAACCGTGCGACGAACTTTGCAGAACAGCTAGCATTCGAACGGACTGAGTACAATAAGACGAGCGTTGCCGTTTTGGTCAACACTACCCAAAATTGGTAGCGTCATTTCCTTTAGTAATTTGGTTCGTTTGACGAAGGCTTCAATAGACATCATTTTTTTGAAAATACAACCAATTGAGCCACGATGTAGAGAACAGCGGTGCATTCCGCAAACAGCTACTTTGTTTATTTGGTAATTCTCTAGGGTGGGGTAACAACCCCTAAAAAAGGGAACAAATGCACAATACTACCAAATCTCGAATTAAAAAAAAAAAATAGGATCGATAGAGACCATTGAGGTGAACATAACTGTATATTTATTTTTTTTGGGAAACAACAACTAGAACAATTATTAAAGGTCAAAGTTCAAATTAAGCATTTTCTCAAATTAATATTTCTCGAAAACCTCTTCAAGGAATTGGACAATTTTGATGTCATTTGATAGAGAATTTAATTCTCTTTAATTCGATATACATATTTATACATATACCTTTTTATAGTTTTCACGAAAATGGAATTAATGTGGAAAAAAGTATACAGGGTTTTTGTGTATAAACTAGGGCTGTGCGATTAATTGATTACTCAAAATTTTAATTAATCATAAAGTAAATAACTCAATTATTCGATTAATTGGAAATTATGATTACTCAAAAGTTCAGTTACTCGAGTAATCAAGATTTTTGATTAACCAAAAACAAAAATATTTGAGTAA
>NW_016157582.1:158502-205971 GCF_001687245.7 Rhagoletis zephyria | reverse complement strand
AGTACACCTTTGTGCGCAGGCGGCCTTCGGCCGCACTTATGGATTATAACCCTCAAAAAGTAGAATTCTCTTTCTGTGTTGCGAAGAAAAGGCGCTGAACACCTTTTGCAGAGTACACCTTTCTGCGTAGGCGGCCGTCGGCCGCACTTATGGATTATAACCCTCACAAAGTAGAATTCTCTTTCTGTGTTGCGAAGAAAAGGCGCTGAACACCTTTTGCAGAGTACACCTTTCTGCGTAGGCGGCCGTCGGCCGCACTTATGGATTATAACCCTCACAAAGTAGAATTCTCTTTCTGTGTTGCGAAGAAAAGGCGCTGAACACCTTTTGCAAAGAACACCTTTTGCAAAGAACACCTTTCTGCGCAAGCGCTAAATAAATATGTATACAAATTAAAGAGAAATAAATTCTCTATCAAATGATATCAAAATTGTCCAATTCCTTGAAGAGGTTTTCGAGAAATATTAATTTGAGAAAATGCTTAATTTGAACTTTGACCTTTAATAATTGTTGTAGTTGTTGTTTCCCAAAAAAAAAATTACATCGTTACACTCACCTCGATCCCCGTATGAATTTTTTTAATTCGAGACTTGGTAGTATTGTGCATTTATGCCGATAATATTATTAACCATTTAAAAGTTATGAACAAAAAACTTTTGTTAAATTTCGTTGTTTTCTATGAGCAATTACCACGTCAAAAATGCACTGAATCACCAGTTTCCACTTTTAAAACACTACTAAAACGTTTCCGGTTATTATTTTATGCAAACCGAATCATTTATTCACTTTTATTTTATATATTTCGTTAATAAAACAGAGTAAACAAACTTTGCGCCTGCTAAAATTATTATAACCTCAAATCGCTGGTATTGCCACTTTATTTCACATTTCATTTGCGCTATTATACTCAGTTTACACTATACACTATACACTTCTTCTTCTTCTTCTTCTTCCTTTCATCTAAATAAGATATTGTAACCAAAATATAATAGCAAATTTCGCTATACCATCGCGCGATTTTTTATTAAAAATTTTCATTATTTATCGAAGTATTGATTTTTATGGAAAAAGCGACGCAGGCGAAATCTCGCGTTTTTTTATTATAAATTTTCATTATTTATATATATATTAAACGAAAGAAGATACCGAAAAGCATTGAACAGTGCACACATCTCATAAGGAAGTGAATTATTACGAAATACTAATACAGTGGCAGCACTATAGCTATTTTGGAATCTCGCGTTTCGGCTCGCAAAGATTGTCAACTTCTTTTTAATAACAAAATAATCTATCTTAGGTTGATAAAACTATGTGTTTCTTTAATAAATAAGTTAAATTATATATTTTAATAGTGTTTAAAAAGTGAGAACAGGTGATTTAGTGAATCTTTGTCGGTGTAATTGCCCATAGAAAACAACGAAATTTAACAAAAGTTTTTTGTTCATAACTTTTAAATGGTTAATAATATTAGTTCCCCCTCCGGATTGTTATTAGGGGGGCCGAAACGCGTCGTTTGGTACCCCTCCCGACTTTTCCGCACCTTTTTTAGGGGTTGTTACCCCACCCTAGAGAATTACCGTTTATTTGTTTGATGTGTATTGGCCCGGCTTCTAATGAAGCTGTAAACGACTAATACGTTTTATAAATATAATTTTTTATACGTCTAGCTCGGGTTCCTTAACAAATTTGAGTAATAGGGAATTTACATGAGGCGATTTTTAAGGCAACTTTTATTGAATGCAACAATCGTCTGGTGTAAACGGCCTTTCAACTAATCGAATTCAATGAAGTTCTGGCCCCGTCAGAACGGGTACTCCACAGGCAAACACCGATGGCCTAACAACTGTCATTTTGACGAGCAATATGATTGCAAGTTTTTGTGTGTGGGCACTTTAATGTCTTGAAATAAGCATTTGCCGCATGACGCCACCAGAAAACATTCTCTCATTTCAGTGTTTAAAACTATTTAAATCTTTAAAAAACTTGCTGAATAATTTTCTTAAACGTAATCATAAATAATCCAATAGGGAACAGATTTGTATATTGAATTAATATCAAAATAACATCGATGTTACCACCAGCACGCTTTCTTTCAAATGAAAAAATGGCTGTCAAACTATCGAATTGCCTGCAATAGATGTCAAGCAATAAGCGCTGACGAATTCTTGCTCATTCTCTTTTGTGTTTTCTATTTGCTTTTACACGTTTCAATTCTGTTGAATTCAAGTTTTTGATTCTTTAAATGGGAAGCAACGAAAATGCCAAAAGCAAAGCAAGAAAGTTGAAACGACTTAACCGTACAGACGCATGTGTACTCGTCCCTTTTCTTCTCACCCCCTCCCTGTAAAAATCGTTGGACCATGTAGTCTATTTGTGGTAAATTGTAGTACTTACAAAAGTGTTCCTCTGTCATGCTGTAGCGGACCAACTCGTGTCTCTGCGCCAGCTTATTGTTTGTTATCCGATCACTGCTCGTGTTTTAACGAAATGTGATTGAAGTTGAGCATTTGAAAGCACATTTGCATGTCTGGCTGTAGCTGAACGTGTAGAGATGCTCGCTGTTAGTCCTTAGCTCCCAGCATGTTCGGGTTCGAATGCCGTCAGAGGCAACATGTAGTTTTTAATTTTTGTCTTGGTTTTTATTAATGTCGAAAAAGCATTTGAGAAGTGAAGAACAAAAGCGTGTACAAACGACAATGCCATTGTTAATATGTTGGAGTAGTTTTGTGCTACTCTGATGTAACACAGGGATGGAGTATATGGTCCTGCCCTAGGACATCGCAATGTTAATTGGACCAAATTTTTTATATGAATTGTGGTTAATTTTGGAGTACTCCTTGGTCTTTAGGGAGTACTCTTTACACGCATGCATGGAGTAGTAGCGATTTTTGTAGGGCTCTCTTCCACATGCGACCAGAATTGAAATCTATATTTGAACTGTGTAAAAGCAGTCTAATGCGGCGTTTTTGCTGCATTTAAAATGCAACATTTAGCACTTTCGAACATATTTTTTCGAAGAGCGTTCATGCTATGGCATAGCAGAGCTTATATCTTGCCATCTATTGCCGGCAATTTTCATTTGCACGAAAACTTCGTGGCTCCAACATCATTATTATTTTAATATAAAAGCAAAAATTGAGCTGTTTCCTGTTAAAATATTTGTTAATATGTACTTGGATGTAAAATAGCCTATTTTCTAAATTTTTTAAGCGATTTAATATGGCAAAAATACATTTTCAAAGCAATCTTTCAAATGCTTATATCAAAATATAAAAAGCCCACACAAATATTGCCACTGATATAACTTATATCTAGCGACCAAAATGACAGCTGGACAGCAATAAATTTTATCATATGGAGACGGCCAGTTAAGCTGAAATTAGTCAAGAACGTAAACTTACCGGTACGTAAACCCGAGTCAGCTGACACGATCTGTCTTACCAAAGCGCCATGTAAATGAAAACTCAACACCGCAGAATTTTTTTGCAGTTGTAGGCCGTAGCGCAGAAATCTGCGGAATTTAAATTTTTCCGTGTCAGCTGATTTCTCCTTCTTTAGATGGTTGCCACTTCGTCAGTTTTACAGATGGTAAAAAAGTTATAAGTTCCTATTCAAAATATGTTTAAAATATTTGAAATTTACTATTGAATAAGGTTTTTGTTGAAAACTAAGTAGTTTATATTTAGCTAAAATCTATTGTAGCACGAAAAATTGTAGTTGAAAGGGTTAGTTTATGGAAAGGCATTGAAGAGTGGCAACAGCGTAGTAAGCAACAAAATTCTGCGTATACAGACTGGGTTTAAGTATACGTTCTGCGTTCTCGACTAATTTCAGCTTTAGCAAATGTACATTTACGCGAGTTCGAAATCGTATGCTTTTGACAAACAGCCGTGTTGCAGTCGCTATTCAGATCCGTATCTATTACGATCAATTCTCACGCTGAAGATAATGTGCAAAAAACCCTACTGAAAATGAAAAAACAAATTTTAAACCAAAAGTTCAATACACTTACAATACAATATACTTNTAATATGGCAAAAATACATTTTCAAAGCAATCTTTCAAATGCTTATATCAAAATATAAAAAGCCCACACAAATATTGCCACTGATATAACTTATATCTAGCGACCAAAATGACAGCTGGACAGCAATAAATTTTATCATATGGAGACGGCCAGTTAAGCTGAAATTAGTCAAGAACGTAAACTTACCGGTACGTAAACCCGAGTCAGCTGACACGATCTGTCTTACCAAAGCGCCATGTAAATGAAAACTCAACACCGCAGAATTTTTTTGCAGTTGTAGGCCGTAGCGCAGAAATCTGCGGAATTTAAATTTTTCCGTGTCAGCTGATTTCTCCTTCTTTAGATGGTTGCCACTTCGTCAGTTTTACAGATGGTAAAAAAGTTATAAGTTCCTATTCAAAATATGTTTAAAATATTTGAAATTTACTATTGAATAAGGTTTTTGTTGAAAACTAAGTAGTTTATATTTAGCTAAAATCGATTGTAGCACGAAAAATTGTAGTTGAAAGGGTTAGTTTATGGAAAGGCATTGAAGAGTGGCAACAGCGTAGTAAGCAACAAAATTCTGCGTATACAGACTGGGTTTAAGTATACGTTCTGCGTTCTCGACTAATTTCAGCTTTAGCAAATGTACATTTACGCGAGTTCGAAATCGTATGCTTTTGACAAACAGCCGTGTTGCAGTCGCTATTCAGATCCGTATCTATTACGATCAATTCTCACGCTGAAGATAATGTGCAAAAAACCCTACTGAAAATGAAAAAACAAATTTTAAACCAAAAGTTCAATACACTTACAATACAATATACTTGAATTGTTTTTACCATAACCGAACATTTGTTTGTGTATATATTCATTTGTCGGTGCTGTCAATTAAAATGTCCTCATTTAATTAGGAAACAAAACAAACAGAGTTGATCACAAATTCATCCAGATTTCTATCAGCATCACATCGATATTAAATTTCCATAACTTTTCTTTATCCAAATACTGTAAAATAATCAATGAAATCTCGATCGGCGATCACTGAAAGGCAGCTAGCCACTGTATACGCGAAAAAGCAATGTTGCCACTTTTTATCATTAAACCATGTTCGGATCGTGGACATTTTGGAAGATCACAGAGTTGCTTTTAGCATTTAGATTCTTAATGCAAAAATGGAGTTGCATTTAGTTACATTTAGGCGTAAGCAAACACAGCCCATAAGCTTGATATACAGTTCAATGTGAGCGTGAGCGTGAACGTTCGCAAAGGCAAAGAATTCCATTTGTATTCTTNGATCGTGGACATTTTGGAAGATCACAGAGTTGCTTTTAGCATTTAGATTCTTAATGCAAAAATGGAGTTGCATTTAGTTACATTTAGGCGTAAGCAAACACAGCCCATAAGCTTGATATACAGTTCAATGTGAGCGTGAGCGTGAACGTTCGCAAAGGCAAAGAATTCCATTTGTATTCTTATGGACGCTCACACACATCTGTCAAAACTTGCCGTTCACATGCGAATGCTTTGCGTACGCACACAATTGAGTGCGAGCTTGAAAAAAAGGCATTTTATGCATTTTAAATTAGTTTTTAATCTAAAATTCTGAAAGATATTTTAATTCTCTATCTTTTCATGTCTCAACTATAGCAAAAAGTTGAGCAATAACTAAGATATTGGTCAAAATAAAAAGCTCACGCTCACGCTCGCATTGAACTGTATATCAGGCTTAAGGGCCAGTTTTTCAGTGCACGGCCGTGGTTTAAACCCAGTTTAAACGCACGGTCTGGCTGGTTTAAACTAAGATCAGCCAATCAAATGTCAGCCAGCTGTTCAATTTAAACTCCGTTTACTTAATGGGCTGTTTTTGCTTACGCGTAAAAGCACATTTAGCGCATTTAGCTCTAAATGCTACTCTAAATGTACATTTATCCATACAAAATTCGTCACCTAAATGCAACTAAATGCAACTCCATTTTTGCATTAAGAATCTAAATGCTAAAAGCAACCCTGTGATCTTCCAAAATTTCCACGATTCGAACATGGTTTAATGTGAAAAAGTGGCAACATTGCTTTTTCGAGTATACAGTCGCTAGCTGCGTTTCAGTGATCGCCGATCGAGATTTCATTTATTATTTTACATTATTTGGATAAAGAAAAGTTACGCAAATTCAACATCGATATGATGCTGATATAAATCTGGATTAATTTGTGATCAACTCTGTTTATTTTGTTTCCTAATTAAGTATGGAAATTATAATTGACAGCACCGACAAATGAATATATACACAAACAAATGTTGGGTTATGGTTAAAACAATTCAAGTTTTTGTATTGAATTTTCGGTTTAGAATTTTTTTTTTCCTATTCAGTAGGGGTTTTTGCATATTATCTTTTCTGTGAGAATTTATCGTAATAGATACGGATCTGAATAAGCGACTGGAACACGGCTGTTTGTCAAAAGCATACGATTTCGAACTCGCGTAAATGTACATTTGCTAAATGCGGTAGCATGAACGCTCTTTGAAAACATATGTTCGAAAGTGCTAAATATTGCATTTTAAATGCAGCAAAAACGCTGCATAAACTAAGTTTAAACTGGCACTGAAAAACTGTCCCTAAACGGCCTTACACGTGGATCGATTTATCGGTCAACCAGTTGGCCAACCGCTAGAAGTTGGTGGTATATAAGCCGTGTGTGGGCAAGTTGGCAAACCTTTTGTGGCGGCGTCTTGCGCTTATTTGCCAATAGTACCAATAATCAATACTTATTTGCATGATTTAGTTATTTGCAAATAAAAAATTAACTCAGCGTTTTTACGGCAAAGTTTACCATTTTGCAAATTGTTATTTGCAAATAATACGTGCGTATAACATAGTATTAGTTGACAAAAAAGCTGATAATTGTCTTCAAGACGTAGGCGTCCTGACAATAGTTAGGACAATTCATTTTGATCAAAATATCGAACGTGGGCGTTGAATTACAAGTTGCAGAAATACGCATTTCGCGCGAGCTATTTGAGCTAAAAACAAAAAAGTAAAAAAGAAGAGATAAAATTACATACACATCAGCTTCTCTTTAATTATTATAGTTATTTTGTTATGAAATTCTCTTCTTTCTTGCACAAGACGTCAAAATTATTGTCTGCATACGTCAAATCATTGTCCGATTTACTGTCTTCAAAATAATCAAGACAGTGATTAACGGCGCGTTTACGTTAGACAATGCTGTAAAGACAATAAAGAAAAACGCATTAATTGTCAAAAACGCTGATAATTGTCTCCGCGGCGTAGGCGTCCTGACAATAGTTATTACAATTCATTTTGAGCAAAAAGTTGGACGTGAAACGCAATTGGAAAGAAGAGACAAAGTTACACATCAGCGTCTCTTGTGTTATTTTAGTTCTTTTGTTATGAATTCCTCTTCTTTCTTGCACAAGACGTAAAAATTATTGTCTGCATACTTCAAATCATTGTCCCATTTACTGTCTTGGAAATAATCAAGACAGTGATTGAGACAATTGGAAGAGTATGCAGTGAAAAATTGTGCATGTATTGTTATTGTCATGACAGAATTGTCCGGTGTAAATCCTAAAGCTTGATATACAGTTCAATGCGAGCGTGAGCGTGAACGTTCGCAAAGGCAAAGAATTCCATTTGTATTCTTATGGACGCTCACACACATCTGTCAAAACTTGCCGTTCACATGCGAATGCTTTGCGTACGGACACAGTTGAGTGCGAGCTTGAAAAAAATGTATATTATGCATTTTAAATTAGTTTTTATTCTATAATTCCGAAAGATATTTATATCTCTTTTAGGTGAATCAACTAATGCAAAAAGTTAGGTAATAACTAAGATATTGGTCAAAATAAAAAGCTCACGCTCGCATTGAACTGTATATCAGGCTATACTTTTCCAATTGTCTCAATCACTGCCTTGATTGTTTTGAAGATAGTAAAACTATTTTCAAACAGGCGAATTAGCTGAAGCAATTAAGCTCTAAATTGCGTTATTGTGTTTTGTGTACATACACACGTCAGCTGCCCAATTAGCGATACGAAATCAGCTGTTGGATTACCTACAGTGACGGAAAAGTTGTTACAATCGTAACTTTATTTAGTTTGAAAGTACATTCGGGACAAACACACAATTTTAGGTACCTTTGGAACGTAGCCAAATAGCTTCTCAGGAAATCAGTTCTTATTTTTACTGACATTGCAATGCATTTTCTGGTGCGGGCAACTGGTCTAATAGCTTCCCTCCTTTGAAGAAGAGGCATAAAAATGATACAGAAGGGTGGTCAAAGTAACGCAACTGTAGTGGATTTCGCCAGATAGATGCAAAATACTTCGTTTTAAAAAGTCAGATCGAACAACTGGGAAGAGAGGGATTCACAACATAGTTTTGCCTCGCGCTGCTCGAAGAGATACTTTTCATAGCCGAAAATTTGTTTAATGTGAGTACAGAAGTTGATATGGCATTGATCGGAATTGTTACCTCCTATTTTTCTTTATATATAAATACATATTTACTTTTTAGGTACATCTATTTACTTTTAGGTAAGGTTTCCGTAAATCAGGTACAATTTTATAATTCAATTTTCCATCCTTGATGGAATATCCGCTGTAAAAGAGGACCAGAAACAAACAGCTGATTCAATAAACATACCTCCAAGTCAAAATTAAGCATACCTAGCAGGGTTGCATAGAGAATCCGACACAAATTGATTGCCAATTAATTATTAATCGCCAATTAATAATATTGAATTTTCGTATGATAAATTGTGTAACAATTAAGGCCTAGGCATAAATGCAGTCTGGCTCCAAATCTCAAATCAGAAAAGAAAATATTGGGATCGTCAGAGATGATTGAGTTGAGTATAACGGTATACTTCTTTTTTGAGGAAACAACAACAACAAGAATTATGAAAAGTTAAAGTTCAAAATAAGCTGTTTTTGAAATCAAGATTTCTTAAAAACTAACGGATATATTGTGAAAAATTTCGCATTCAATAGGAAATTTGATTCCCTTTCATTTGGTATACGTACTTTATATAAATGTTGTATAATTCTTACAAAAATTGAATTTATATAAAATAATTATAAAAAAAGCTTACAAACCCTAAGTGCGGCCGACGCCGCCTACGCAGAAAGGTGTTCTCTGCAAAAGGTGTTCAGTGGCTTTTCTTCGCAAGACAGAAAAAGAATTCTACTTTGTGAGGGTAATAATCCCTAAGTGCGGCCTCCTATGCAGAAGGATGTTCTCTGCAAAAGGTGTTCAGTGCCTTTTCTTCGCAAGACAGAAAAAGAATTCTACTTTGTGAGGGTAATAATCCCTAAGTGCGGCCTCCTATGCAGAAGGATGTTCTCTGCAAAAGGTGTTCAGTGCCTTTTCTTCGCAACACAGAAAGACAATTTTGTAAGAACTATACAACATATATCTAAAGTGCGTATACCAAATTATTCATCCATTTGTTTTTAAGAAATCTTGATTTCAAAAATAGCGTATTATGAAATTTAACCTGTGATAACTGTTTTTGTTGTTGTTTCCCTAAAAAAAGAAGTATACCGTTATACTCAGCTCAATCATCTCTATCGATCCCAATATTTTCTAATTTGAGATTTGGAGCCAAACTGCATTTGTTCCAATTTGACGTATGCAGAGGATAATTTTGACGTCTTGTGCAAGAAAGAAGATAAATTCTTAACAAAGTAGATATAAGAATTAAATAGACGCTGGTGTGTATGTAATTGTGTCTCTTCTTTTTTATTTTTTAGTTTTTAGCTCAAATAGCTCGCGCGAAATGCATATTTCTGCAACTTATAAATCAACATTCACGTTCGATATTTTGATCAGAATGAATTGTCCTAACTATTGTCAGGACGCCTACGTCTTGAAGACAATTATCAGCTTTTTTGTCAACTAATACTATGTTATACGCACGTATTATTTGCAAATAACAATTTGCAAAATGGTAAACTTTGCCGTATAAACGCTGAGCTAATTTTTTATTTGCAAATAACTAAATCACGCAAATAAGTATTGATTATTGGTACTATTGGCAAATAAGCGCAAGACGCCGCCAATCTTACGTTCATTTTCTTTTTCGATGGTCATCTTATTGCCTTTTTATAGTCAAATCGTTGCCATTTTTTACTTTATTGTGCAATGTAAACGCGCCGTAATGCATGCATACTTCCACAATTGTCTCACTTAAAGGTCCTACACACGCATTGATTTATCGGCCAACCAGTTGACCAACCTACATAACGAAATTCTCAATTAGAACAGATCTGGGGGTCAATTCTCGTTCTGTGAAACGGTGAAATGAAAACTTTTTTCGCGTTTTCATTGCACTTCCGATTCGCTTTCAGTGAAAAAATGAAAAGAAACGTCAAAGTGTTTTCACATGAAAAAAAAGTGGAACGAAACGAAATTTTTCACTTTTTCACAACCCTGACGATTCTCGTTCTGTGAAACAGTGCAACCAACTGTCAAAAACTTATCATATGTAAGAAAATTATACACAGCCTATTTATACGTGAAAACAAGATGGAGAATATACCAAGAGGAAAGCGCGCCAGCGAAAACCAAAAAGAGTTTTTAATAAATTATCTAGGCAATGTAGACATTGCAAACGATAAGTATGAAGCCTTCTTAACATAAACAAACGAATACCAGTTATTTATAATTATAGATTTGTGACGGCAGATGGTGCCAAATTTCGCGAAGAAAAGTGGAAAGAACTAGCGGTGAGCCTTAATGCTCTTGGCGGCACTCAAAAGGATGGTGCAAAATGGAAGAAGTAATGGAGCGATTTAAAGTATGTATATAAATTTTTCATGATGTGATTATTTTTTTAATGTTTTGTTTTAATACCTACAAACAGACTTCATACTCGCACAAAATATAGTGCAATAAGGCAGGCAGAGCAGAGAAGTGGTATAAACGGTTTGAGCCGGGCCAAAGCACTGTCACCGCTGGAAGAGCGCATAATTAAGATTACAACTGTGCAGGCAGTCGATGGTGATGAAACGGGCGAAGTGGGATTTGAAGCACTCGACATGGCAGAAGCTTCTCACAATCTCGCTGACATTGTGGAGGAGACATTCGAAGTTGTTGTGGCTGAATGCGAGTTAGATGGTACTGCAGCCGCAACCACATTGGAAGATGCAACTACGTGTCCAATGATGGGGGCGAGCACCTCAACTGCTGCATCAATAAGAGGCTGCACAGCAGCAGCCCGTTCGAGAGGGCGAAAAAGAAAGGCGCAAGCAGAAAACCCTCAGTTAAAAAAATTTTTTAGGCTAGAAGAAATCAAGGTAAGGGAAATGGAGATCGCCAATAATTTAAAACGCGAACAGATCCAAGCGGTGAAGGAGCAGACAGAGGCAATAATAGTAATACAACACTTAATTGAAATTTTGAGGCGGCCGTGAGAATGTTTCAATTTTAGAAACAGCCTTGTCCATAAGTATTAGACAATTTTTTTTATACCTTTTTCTAATGCTTAAGAAAACTTGAAGTCCTTTTTCTTCTTAGTATTTTTAGAGTTTAAGAAAATATGAAGTCAGTTTTACTTTTAATATTTAGAATTAAAGAAAACATGAAGTCGTTTTTTTTTTTAAGTTTTTTAGAGTTTAGGAAAATATGGAGTCGATTCTATTTTTATTTTTTCTAGTGTCTATGAAAATATGATTTTTTTTAGCTTTTAAAAATATATGAATTTCTCTGTTTAATGAATTTATATACAAAACTTACTTGTGATAAAAACTGCATTTAAAAATACTTATCTTGGAAATATAGCAATCTATGTGTGTATTTTTATATTTCTTCTGGAGCCTAATATGAGATATCGAATATGAAAGAATTCAATTTTTTTTTTATTTTTTAGTCTTTAAGAAAATATGAGGTCCTCATTGCAATGAATTTATGAACCAAACCTTTTGTGATAAAAACTGCCTTTAAAAAGAATTTAACATTTGAAATATAATATACATATGCATATTTATTAATATATGTAAATAAGTAGAAATACGAATGTAAAATAAAAAGTTGAATTATTTTCAATCTAATTTTGAATGTCATTAGTAAAAGCATTTTGAACAATTTGCAATCGTTGTCTTTTCGCAATGGATAATATATTCTGTGTTGAAATAGCTGAAGAAGGGCCACCACATTCTTCAGGNTGTGATAAAAACTGCCTTTAAAAAGAATTTAACATTTGAAATATAATATACATATGCATATTTATTAATATATGTAAATAAGTAGAAATACGAATGAAAAATAAAAAGTTGAATTATTTTCAATCTAATTTTGAATGTCATTAGTAAAAGCATTTTGAACAATTTGCAATCGTTGGTCTTTCGCAATGGATAATATATTGTGTTGAAATAGCTGAAGAAGGGCCACCACATTCTTCAGGTTCTTCAGAGTCTTCCAAATAAATTGCATCGAACGGCACTCTAGCCCGAATCAAGTAGTTGTGTAAAACCAGGCAAGCGTTGATTATGAAACCTGCTTTTGGTGGACTGTAGAAAAGGGCTCTTTCCTTCGACAGACAGCGAAATCTGTTTTTAGTAAGCCAATGCATCTTTCTACAAGAGCTCGAGTTGACTTGTGTGCTATATTGTAGCGCTCTTCTGCGGTACATGATGTCGCACTAATTGGTGTCATCAGCCAAGNAGTGCGGAAGGAGTTTCCAACTGGTCACTGATAATAGGCCCTTAACACGGATATTTCATCAAAGTAGTAAGCTTCAGCAAGGTTACTGAGATATGCTGAATTTTTATCAAGCTTTGACTACGAAATTGTGTATAAAAAAGGTTTAGAACAGGTAAATGTGGACTGCTTCTCCAGAGCTACCACAGCCATAGAAAGAGTATCCACAGACAAACTCATCAACGAAGAGGTAAATTAATTATGTCAATTATCAATTTTCGAAATTTCAAATGAATACATAAATGCTGAAATGCTAGCACAAGAAATGGCAAAAGCCCCTGATCTTTCAAAAATTTTAAATAATTTATTCATTTGTACTAATGAAAACGAAAAAAATTATACATTTTACGTGAACTCCACCACACACATCCAGGCATAACGAAAATGAAACAACTCGCAGGAAGATACTGCTACTTGAAGGGAATCGATCGCGATATTGAGAGAATGGTAAGATCGTGTGAGGCGTGCGCCCAGGTTCAATCAAAACCAGCAAAAGTTCCACTTCATCATTGGGAGGAACCAACCGGGAACTGGGAAAGGATACATATAGACTATGTCGGCCCTTTCCAAAATCACCATTTTCTAATAGTTGTCGATGCAAAATCGAAATGGGTTGAGTTTCGAGCCATACGGAATTCACCAACCACGCTAATAACAATAAGCCTTCTAGCAGATATTTTTTCCACACACGGGTTTCCGTCAATATTAGTATCCGATAATGCCACTATTTTCACCAGTGAGATATTCAAAACATATTGCAGGAAAATGGTATATTTCAAAAACTCNCGGGAACTTTATATGTCTGTGGGCTATGTTATTAAGTGCAATTGCCACCACTTGCACACATCTGCTAACTGATGTTTGGGATAAAGCAGATAAACTGTCTTGCCCCACACTTTTTTGAAAGCTACCAGTGGCAAAAAAACGCAGGGCGCTTAAAATAATTACATGACTCGGAACAGCATGTCTCCGTTGCGAGTTTGGCATAAATGGCATTAATTCATTAATTAATTCCAGGCACAAAGCTTTAGGGAACCGATATAAATCAATGAAATGCTCGTCTGTTGTAATCTCAAAGGGATTTTGGTCGTCGCGAAGTCTGCGCNTCATCTTATCACAGAACGAGAATTGACCCCCTGACCGGTTGAGAAGCAGACATTTGAAATAGTAATTGAGAAAAAAGTGTGTGACGCTCGTAATTTTGAAGATTGCTATTTCTGTTTTGCTTTTTCTTTATGTGCATTTTGTCGGTGGTTTATTTCGGTGATGTTTAAGCGGTTTTCAATAAATTTTTTGTGCAAATGTAATTAAAATGAAGTGCGCGGTGATTGGTTGCAAAAACACGTACAAAAATAATAAATTAAACCGCGGCCGTGCACTGAGAAACTGGCCCTTAAGCCTGATATACAGTTCAATGCGAGCGTGAGCGTGAGCTTTTTATTTTGACCAATATCTTAGTTATTACTCAACTTTTTGCTATAGTTGAGACATGAAAAGATAGAGAAATAAAATATCTTTCAGAAATTTAGATTAAAAACTAATTTAAAATGCATAAAATGCCTTTTTTTCAAGCTCACACTCAACTGTGTGCATACGCAAAGCATTCGCATGTGAACGGCAAGTTTGGATAGATGTGTGTGAGCGTCCATAAGAATACAAATGGAATTCTTTGCCTTTGTGAACGTTCACGCTCACGCTCGCATTGAACTGTATATCAAGCTTTAGGATTTACATCGGACAATACTGTCATGACAATAACAATACATGCACAATTTTTCACTGCATACTCTTCCAATTGTCTCAATCACTGTCTTGATTATTTCCAAGACAGTAAATGGGACAATGATTTGACGTATGCAGACAATAATTTTGACGTCTTGTGCAAGAAAGAAGAGGAATTCATAACAAAAGAACTAAAATAACACAAGAGACGCTGATGTGTAACTTTGTCTCTTCTTTATTATTTTTTAGTTTTTAGCTTAAATAGCTCGCTCGAAATGCGTTTCACGTCCAACTTTTTGCTCAAAATGAATTGTAATAACTATTGTAAGGACGCCTACGCCACGGAGACAATGATCAGCGTTTTTGACAATTAATGCGTTTTTCTTTATTGTCTTTACAGCATTGTCTAATGTAAACGCGCCGTTAATCACTGTCTTGATTATTTTGAAGACAGTAAATCGGACAATGATTTGACGTATGCAGACAATAATTTTGACGTCTTGTGCAAGAAAGAAGACAAATTCATAACAAAATAACTATAATAATTAAAGAGAAGCTGATGTGTATGTAATTTTGTCTCTTCTTTTTTACTTTTTTGTTTTTAGCTCAAATAGCTCGCGCGAAATGCGCATTTCTGCAACTTGTAAATCAACGCTCACGTTCGATATTTTGTAAACGCGCCGTATGTGTGTTTTGATAGGGAGCGTCAGATTGGCAGCCCTTGCGACATCGGACCCAACGAACGTTGGCCAAATGAGAATATGCATTAATTGTCATATTGTTTGAGTAAAGTAGACATCGAGACAATACACCCCTAGAAGATTTTCTTAAAAGTCGAGTTTGATGACTCGATTCATCAAGTTTACGGTATAAATCAAATAATCGACATCCACTCCAACCAGCATTCCGGTAATGATATGGAAAAGTATTACGTAAACGTGGAAATAAACGGGCACCGTCAAAAATTTGAGGTCGACTCAGGTGATGGATTCACGTTATTACCGCGAAATAAATTCAGACGTCTCGATATCAGTACTAAACTGCAGCCTTCAACTATCGCTTTTCGATCATACACTAAAAATATAGTAATACATGACGGTAAAATCAAAGTGGTAGTTAAATACAATAACCATTGTTGAGAAGAAGATATGTATGTTGTACCGGATGGCTATGATGCTCTCCTAGGCCGAACGTGGATAAGACGATCTGTGTCGATTACAAAATAGGAGTCAACCCACAGTTAGTATCTTCAAACTACCCAATACGCCGAATCGACGAAATACTACATACCCTTAGCGTTAACTAGACATGGTGCAAACGGCCCTTAAAGGATCGAAATATTTTTGTCGACTTGATCTTTTTAAAGCTTATTTACACCTTCGAGTGTGCCCAGAATCTAGTGAAATGCAGACCATATCAACACATAAGCGTACTTTCAGGGTAAACCGATTGTAGTTCGGTATTAAAACCGCCCCATCAGAATTCAACCATATAATCGAACAAATATTGTCCGGCCAGAAAAACACAATGTCGTATTTCGATGACATCATTATACACGGAGCTACGAAAGCAGAGTGTAAGGAAAACTTGATTAATTGCCTCCAACTGTTAAAACAGCGTAATCTGCACCTAAACAAGAATAAATGTTCTTTTTTTCAAACACGCGTAGAATATCATGGCTATGTTATTCAATTCAACGAAATCTCGAAGTCTCCATCGAAAGTTCAAGCGATCACTGAAATGCCACGTCCAGTTTCTGCTGACGAAGTCAGGAAATTTTTAGGCCAGGTGACTTATTACGCCCGATTTACACCGAATTTGTCGTCAATAACATACCCATTACGTCTATTACTACGAAAACACGTAAAGTATTATTGGTCAACTGCGAAGCAGCACTTTCAAAATTGAAAAATATCATCTCCAGCGAAAAGGTCTTAATACCCTTCGATCCAGAGTTGCCAGTTATTGTTGCCTGCGATGCGAGTCCTACAGGAATAGCAGGGGTAATATCTCATAAAGTAGGCGACATAGAACGTCCGATTGCATACGCATCCAGATCATTAACGTCGGCTGAACAAAATTATAGCCAGCTAGATCGCGAAGCAC
This sequence comes from Rhagoletis zephyria, assembly GCF_001687245.7. Taxonomy (NCBI): domain Eukaryota; kingdom Metazoa; phylum Arthropoda; class Insecta; order Diptera; family Tephritidae; genus Rhagoletis; species Rhagoletis zephyria. Next base: position 189,408 of record NW_016157582.1, on the reverse strand, counting down.
TAGCGATTTTGTTCTCCGTCAACCATTTTTTTATGTACCAGTGCGGAAGGAGTTTCCAACTGGTCACTGATAATAGGCCCTTAACACGGATATTTCATCAAAGTAGTAAGCTTCAGCAAGGTTACTGAGATATGCTGAATTTTTATCAAGCTTTGACTACGAAATTGTGTATAAAAAAGGTTTAGAACAGGTAAATGTGGACTGCTTCTCCAGAGCTACCACAGCCATAGAAAGAGTATCCACAGACAAACTCATCAACGAAGAGGTAAATTAATTATGTCAATTATCAATTTTCGAAATTTCAAATGAATACATAAATGCTGAAATGCTAGCACAAGAAATGGCAAAAGCCCCTGATCTTTCAAAAATTTTAAATAATTTATTCATTTGTACTAATGAAAACGAAAAAAATTATACATTTTACGTGAACTCCACCACACACATCCAGGCATAACGAAAATGAAACAACTCGCAGGAAGATACTGCTACTTGAAGGGAATCGATCGCGATATTGAGAGAATGGTAAGATCGTGTGAGGCGTGCGCCCAGGTTCAATCAAAACCAGCAAAAGTTCCACTTCATCATTGGGAGGAACCAACCGGGAACTGGGAAAGGATACATATAGACTATGTCGGCCCTTTCCAAAATCACCATTTTCTAATAGTTGTCGATGCAAAATCGAAATGGGTTGAGTTTCGAGCCATACGGAATTCACCAACCACGCTAATAACAATAAGCCTTCTAGCAGATATTTTTTCCACACACGGGTTTCCGTCAATATTAGTATCCGATAATGCCACTATTTTCACCAGTGAGATATTCAAAACATATTGCAGGAAAATGGTATATTTCAAAAACTCATAGCTCCAGGACACCCAAGTACCAATGGGCTGGCTGAAAAAAATGTTCAGACGTTGAAAAACAAGTTGAAAGCTATGACGTATGAATCAGGATCTATTCAATTAAAACTTAGCGAAATCTCGCAAAGATATAGAGCAACACCGCTTATTTGCGGGAAATGTCCGGCAGAACTCTATTTGAACAGACGTATTCGTATCAGACTGGACGCACTGAAACCTACCGCGCAGGCTAAGTCAACTATAATCACTCCGGGTGTGCGACAAATAAGCGTGGGAGAGAGAGTACAACTCTACACACAATGAATAATAAAACCATCTAGAAAATGGGGATTGTCCTACGTAAGTACGGCAAGCTGCATTACCTAGTAAAATTAGATGACGGGTACACTTTGAAACGCCATATCGACCAACTAAAAGTAACTAGCGTCGAGAACCGAAAGGTTAGATTCGACCCAAATATTGTAGTTTTAACTGCTCCTGCAATCCCTTTTGAAAATTCTGAGTTTGACAAACTTTTCAAAAGGACTTGCCCTTTCCACGTCTAACAGCTACTTAAAAGTGGCAATGCAATCGCTTTATCTACATGAACCAATTAGAACAGATCTGACCGGTTGAGAAGCAGCCATTTGTAATAGCAATTGAGAAAAAAGTGTGTGACGTTCGTAATTTTGAAGTTTGCCATTTCTGTTATGCTTCTTTCTTTATGTGTATTTTTTCGGTGGTTTCTTTTAGTGATTTTTAAGCGATTCTCAATAAATTTTTTGGGCAAATGTAATTAAAATGAAGTGCGCGGTGATTGGATGCAAAAACACGTACAAAAATAATAAATTGGTTAGCACAAACATGNATTTTGGTCGTCACGAAGTCTGCGTCGGAGCACTCTGAAATTATCTCTGAAATACATAATACGTTAAATTGTATATACTGCATTTAAAAAATTTACACCTTATTACCTTTGCTCGTCTCGAATTCTTTGCGATAATTCTAATAAAATAATTATTCCCGACATGTTTTGTTTACGTTTTCCTCAACTTTGACATTTACTTCGAAAATTCAATAGCACAGTTGCAAAAGTTTCACGACTATAGTGGTAATGGAACACGATTTTCACAGCACAAACCAGAATCGCAAAATAAGTGTCTGTGAAAAGGCAGAGTGAAAAGTAGTTGTGAAAACGAAAACTTTTTTTCACTTCATCTTATCACAGAACGAGAATTGACCCCCTGACCGGTTGAGAAGCAGACATTTGAAATAGTAATTGAGAAAAAAGTGTGTGACGCTCGTAATTTTGAAGATTGCTATTTCTGTTTTGCTTTTTCTTTATGTGCATTTTGTCGGTGGTTTATTTCGGTGATGTTTAAGCGGTTTTCAATAAATTTTTTGTGCAAATGTAATTAAAATGAAGTGCGCGGTGATTGGTTGCAAAAACACGTACAAAAATAATAAATTAAACCGCGGCCGTGCACTGAGAAACTGGCCCTTAAGCCTGATATACAGTTCAATGCGAGCGTGAGCGTGAGCTTTTTATTTTGACCAATATCTTAGTTATTACTCAACTTTTTGCTATAGTTGAGACATGAAAAGATAGAGAAATAAAATATCTTTCAGAAATTTAGATTAAAAACTAATTTAAAATGCATAAAATGCCTTTTTTTCAAGCTCACACTCAACTGTGTGCATACGCAAAGCATTCGCATGTGAACGGCAAGTTTGGATAGATGTGTGTGAGCGTCCATAAGAATACAAATGGAATTCTTTGCCTTTGTGAACGTTCACGCTCACGCTCGCATTGAACTGTATATCAAGCTTTAGGATTTACATCGGACAATACTGTCATGACAATAACAATACATGCACAATTTTTCACTGCATACTCTTCCAATTGTCTCAATCACTGTCTTGATTATTTCCAAGACAGTAAATGGGACAATGATTTGACGTATGCAGACAATAATTTTGACGTCTTGTGCAAGAAAGAAGAGGAATTCATAACAAAAGAACTAAAATAACACAAGAGACGCTGATGTGTAACTTTGTCTCTTCTTTATTATTTTTTAGTTTTTAGCTTAAATAGCTCGCTCGAAATGCGTTTCACGTCCAACTTTTTGCTCAAAATGAATTGTAATAACTATTGTAAGGACGCCTACGCCACGGAGACAATGATCAGCGTTTTTGACAATTAATGCGTTTTTCTTTATTGTCTTTACAGCATTGTCTAATGTAAACGCGCCGTTAATCACTGTCTTGATTATTTTGAAGACAGTAAATCGGACAATGATTTGACGTATGCAGACAATAATTTTGACGTCTTGTGCAAGAAAGAAGACAAATTCATAACAAAATAACTATAATAATTAAAGAGAAGCTGATGTGTATGTAATTTTGTCTCTTCTTTTTTACTTTTTTGTTTTTAGCTCAAATAGCTCGCGCGAAATGCGCATTTCTGCAACTTGTAAATCAACGCTCACGTTCGATATTTTGTAAACGCGCCGTATGTGTGTTTTGATAGGGAGCGTCAGATTGGCAGCCCTTGCGACATCGGACCCAACGAACGTTGGCCAAATGAGAATATGCATTAATTGTCATATTGTTTGAGTAAAGTAGACATCGAGACAATACACCCCTAGAAGATTTTCTTAAAAGTCGAGTTTGATGACTCGATTCATCAAGTTTACGGTATAAATCAAATAATCGACATCCACTCCAACCAGCATTCCGGTAATGATATGGAAAAGTATTACGTAAACGTGGAAATAAACGGGCACCGTCAAAAATTTGAGGTCGACTCAGGTGATGGATTCACGTTATTACCGCGAAATAAATTCAGACGTCTCGATATCAGTACTAAACTGCAGCCTTCAACTATCGCTTTTCGATCATACACTAAAAATATAGTAATACATGACGGTAAAATCAAAGTGGTAGTTAAATACAATAACCATTGTTGAGAAGAAGATATGTATGTTGTACCGGATGGCTATGATGCTCTCCTAGGCCGAACGTGGATAAGACGATCTGTGTCGATTACAAAATAGGAGTCAACCCACAGTTAGTATCTTCAAACTACCCAATACGCCGAATCGACGAAATACTACATACCCTTAGCGTTAACTAGACATGGTGCAAACGGCCCTTAAAGGATCGAAATATTTTTGTCGACTTGATCTTTTTAAAGCTTATTTACACCTTCGAGTGTGCCCAGAATCTAGTGAAATGCAGACCATATCAACACATAAGCGTACTTTCAGGGTAAACCGATTGTAGTTCGGTATTAAAACCGCCCCATCAGAATTCAACCATATAATCGAACAAATATTGTCCGGCCAGAAAAACACAATGTCGTATTTCGATGACATCATTATACACGGAGCTACGAAAGCAGAGTGTAAGGAAAACTTGATTAATTGCCTCCAACTGTTAAAACAGCGTAATCTGCACCTAAACAAGAATAAATGTTCTTTTTTTCAAACACGCGTAGAATATCATGGCTATGTTATTCAATTCAACGAAATCTCGAAGTCTCCATCGAAAGTTCAAGCGATCACTGAAATGCCACGTCCAGTTTCTGCTGACGAAGTCAGGAAATTTTTAGGCCAGGTGACTTATTACGCCCGATTTACACCGAATTTGTCGTCAATAACATACCCATTACGTCTATTACTACGAAAACACGTAAAGTATTATTGGTCAACTGCGAAGCAGCACTTTCAAAATTGAAAAATATCATCTCCAGCGAAAAGGTCTTAATANTTTCGATCGATTTTGGCTGTTTCTCTTTTGTTTATTTGTTTATTATTTTTCCATAAAAGCCAAGCTCATTATATAACAAATAAAATATAAATCCACATTTCAAACTTTGTGCAAAAATTATAAAATATCTGTAATGTTTCAGTTGATTCTGGTTTTTTTTAATTTTTTTGAGTATGCAGGTTTCTCTTATACNTATTATTTTTCCATAAAAGCCAAGCTCATTATATAACAAATAAAATATAAATCCACATTTCAAACTTTGTGCAAAAATTATAAAATATCTGTAATGTTTCAGTTGATTCTGGTTTTTTTTAATTTTTTTGAGTATGCAGGTTGATAGCGCATTAAATTTCAGGGCAATAATGTGCAAGTTTGAATGGGCTAAATAATCGCGTTGATTTTTAATATTTATTTTTTTCTTGTAGACATTTGGTTAGTGGGTCGGTTGTCGAAAATGCTAAATTACAATTGCTCGTTACATTTTCAATGAAGTCTTAAAAAAGTCGCCTTGTTTTTCTGACTTTTTATGCCGCTACAGCTTTTTTGATGCTTTTGCGAGCGTCCCTGTTGCAATAGATCAGCTTTTCCTGATTTGGCGTTTAATGTGCCTATTGCAAACATTACAATAAGCCTGGTAACCTCAAGTGTTTACACAACCAGCCTTTGAACAAGGGACCCTTAGTCCAAGATCCGAAAAAAAGTGCGCCTACGCTTGGTTTGCATCATATTTAAGTCATCTGTGTCCAAAGCAGCTGCTGCAAAACACAAAGCTTGTAAAGATTTTTTAAGAAAGTAATTCAAAATCAGTTCTACTTACAAGACACTTACCGTCAAAAAAAAAAATTACAGGGAAGTTAAAAACGTCATTTTTTACACCAAAACGTCCAAACGTCAACGGGATACAAAAAACGTCCAAATGACGTTAAAAACGTCAACCTGGCATCGCTGGGTGTAACGGCGACTGAAATTACGCAAATCGCTTTCGAAAAATAATTGCAACTTGCTCGTGCTGCACTAACAATTTTCATTTTTGCTGCTGTCAAACCAATCGAGTGTGGCCGTGTGACACGTGTGTGGCACAAACGTCAAATCGAAATGTCACGCAACACAAATCTTGGAATTTGAGTAAGCTTTTTACGCACGCCGTTCAATTTTCGTTAATCCCATACAAGTTGTATGTGCATGAGAAATTTTTGACAGTAAACTGACGGCGTGCGTAAATATTAGGTTGGCCTGTAATACATTAATATTTAAATTACGCGTGTTTATCATATTTTATTAAACATTTTTATAATTTGATAAAAATTTGCCAAAAAACGTGTCACATGGCAACACTCGTTTGGTTTGACAGCACTTGCAGCAAAAATGAAAATTGCTAGTGCAGCACGAACAATTTGAAATTATTTCCCCAAAGCGATTTGCGTAATTTCAGTTGCAGTTACACCTTGCAATTTTTATTTCCGAAAGTGATTTTTGCAAATCTACAAGAGGGGTTTCTGGCTGTTTTCATGGGAAAGTAGACTTTCCATTTCGCATTTTGACAGCAAAATTCGTAGAAAAAGTGCTCTCATTGGTACGTTTAACCGCACCTTTAAGGTCGATGTTATGCAAATTTTTTTTTGGCAAACTGCGTGCAATTGTTGTTGCAGCTGTGGGAACGCAGTTTGACGCATCTGGCAGCACTTGCTTTTTGATGGGACTTTTACTATTCTCTTTACAAATAGATTCGTAAGTTTTTCCTTTTTCGGTTGCAAGTTTGAACTTATAGATTTCCCACGCTGGTGTTCAGAAACTTCTAGACTTTTGTAAGTGGCACTTATATATCTTGTCTTGTAAAAGCGTATTCCTGAAGTGGCCTCCTAATTTTTCGTAAAGTAACAAATATTGCAATAAGTATTTGCCTTTCTTAGCTTGAGTATCCATAAATACATTAGCAAAATACTTCGCCAGTATTCGATTTTTTTATATACTTTTTTTTAATTTAATATTTATGCACCTTATTTTTGTAATAATTATTGCGACCAAAGCTTTCATGCGATTTTCATGAAACTTTGTGAGTACGTAAAAATCGCATGAAAACTTTGGTTGCAATAATTATTGGAAAAATAAGGTGCATAAATATTAAATTAAAAAAAAAGTATATAAAAAAATCGAATACTGGCGAAATATTTTGCTGATGTATTTGTGGATACTCAAGCTAAGAAATGCAAATACTTATTGCAATATTTGTTACTTTGCGAAAATTTAGGGGGTTACTTCAGGAATTTTTACTCAAAACTAATTGCGAATAGTTCTAATAAGTGTTTTAATTAATAAAAATATATTCTTTGCATTGTAAGAAACTCATTTGGTGATTGTTATTGCCCACCATTTGGTGACCCTTCAGTTAAGCAGATAATCGACGTGGCAGGCATTATGGAAGCCGGGAAGGCGGACTCTGCAGGTGGCAGCGGCAGTGGTGCTGCATTACAAAATGCACCCACCGAAGAGTTTTACGAATCAACTGCAGCTTCCCACCCTCAAAAATTTGCTGCACACGTCAATAGATACGGGTGATTGGAACTACCTCCTTCCTGGAACCAACAGGTGCAGCTATAGTTAGCCGCGATCGAGGCCCAGTTCCAACTCAGGAGAATTACTTCTAATGCTACGAAATATTTTGCTGTTATCGCCCGTCTTGATCAAGACGCTCTCGGGTGTATTATTTCACACCCTCCAGCAACCGATAACTATACCACACTAAAAGAAGTTTTTGTTAGCCAATATGGTATTTCACAGGAAAGCCGATTCAAAATTTTACTGTCGGGTTTGGAGCTTGGCGAGCGACGTCCTTCGGAACTACTTGCCAAGATTTACAGACTTGGTGGTAACAAACTTGACGCCACATTTGTCCGTACCATTTGGCTAGAGGGACCAACGCTGCAGGTGCCATTGACGTTTGCTTCTACAAACTAGACTGATTACGGTAAACTCGCTCAACTAGCAAATAAAATGATGGAAATCCAACGCGATTCGGACAATCGGTGCGTTATGCTGATTTCCCACTCTGCCACTACAATAAACGATTTTTTACGATAACAAATCAACAGATTAGCGAATCAGTTTGAGAAGCTATCAAAAAAGTTTACCAAACCGCATCTGATTTAGACATTCATCGGTATAAAAAGCTGCGAAATAACTCGAGGGGTATCTACAAGCTCTGCATCAGCAACTTGCTTCTACCATCGCAAGTTCGGAGCACGTGCCTACACAGGTGCATATGCTCGAAATCAAGGAATCTCAGGCAGCTCCCAGTAGTTTCGGGGAACACTTATGGCAATGTAACTCCACGCCGACTATTCATATTCAACCACTCATAAGGCACGAGATACCTCGTAGACACAGGCACGGATATTTCTGTGACTTCAGCCCCACGCAAAACAAGCTTAACGCCACCGCAACTTCTGCTTCAAGTCGAAAACTGTACCCGTATCGAAAGTTATGGTGAAAAAGCAGTCGTCCTTAACGTTGCACTCCGTCAACCGATTCGCTCGATATTCTGTGTGGCTAACGTGCCATATCCAAATATCGTCGCAGACCTAATCCACACGTACGAGATAATAGTTGAACTCAGACGGGGTTGCATGATTGACCCCAACACCGGTTCACAAAGCAAGGGCTCCTACGCAACGGCTCAGATCACAACCATCATAGCTCTCAACGAAGCAGGTAAATTTACAGAAGCCCTAAAAGAGTTTCCTGAACTGCTTGGTAACCCGTCGAATCGCACGGCTAAGAAGCACTCGGTTAAGCACTTCATTTCCATCACTGGACCACCATGTGTAGAACACGTACGTCAGTTGTGTCCCGAACGTCTACAGGTGGCTAGAGGGGAATTTAAACTAATGGTCAAACTAGGTCATGCAGGGCCTTCCAGGATCCCATGGGCCAGCCCCTTACACATGACCAAAAAGAAAAATGGAGACTGGAGACCTTGCGGTGATTACCGCAGGCTCAATGAGCAAACCATCCCAGACCGATATCCAATTTCGCTCCTCCACGATTACACCACGATCCTAGCTGGAAAGAACATTTCACCACATACCGGTGGCAGAGGAGGATGTACCTAAAACGGCTGTGATTATCCCATTCGGGTTATTCGAACCTCTCAGCATGCCGTTTGGACTCCAAAACGCAGCTCAGTCGTTTCAACGTTTCATTAATGAAGCCATCTCAAGTCTCGACCTCGTTTACGATTACATTGATGATCTACTGATAACATCAGCAGGTGAACAACAGCACTAACAACACCTCCGCCTAGTGTTCCAACGGCTCAGCAAATTTGGCCTTTGCATTAACACGGATAAATGTGTATTTGGTTCGCCCACAGTCTACTTTCTAGGATACCGTATAACAGCATCTGGCTCAGCACCATTGTCGGATAGAGTTCAAGAGCTGCGCGACTTCCGAACGACAAAAACGTTATTGGAGCTAAGAAGATTTATAAGAGCAGTAAATTTTTATCGACGCCATATTCAAAACGCCGCTTCCGTCCAAGCGTCGTTCTTGAACGACTCGAAGAAAAATGATCGGAGACCAGTACCTTGGACACCAGAGGCTGAACAGGCGTTCATTGATATCAAGGAGTAGCTCGCGACCGCCACTCTTTTAGCACATCCTTTTCCTGCTGCTGAAATTCGCATCACTTGCGACGCATCAGACACCGCCGTAAGTGCTGCCCTGGAGCAAAGCCATAATACTCTTTGGCATCCACTAGGATTCTTTTCGAAAAAGCTGTCATCTGCACAAAAGAATTACAGCACTTATGACAGAGAGCGGACCGCAATTTACGAGGCAATTAAAAATTTTCGCTGCTGGGTCGAATTTCACGAATTCGTGGTAAGGACCGATCAGAAGCCACTTATTTACACGTTCCGTCAACAATCTGATAAGTTATCTCCGCGACAAATCAGGCAATTGAGCTTTATCAGCCAGTGTACGACCATCTTTCAATACATCAGTGGATCCGAAAACAACGTAGCAGACAAATTTTCGCGAGTAGACACTATATACCTACCAGCAGTAGTGGACCACGATGAATTGTCCCGCGCTCAAGCAGAAGACCAAGAACTACAACAACTCTGGGATCTAAATGAGACGTCACTCAAACTTCAAACACTAACGTTTGGACCTGGTCGTCAAGTAGTGTATTGCGATGTATCCACGAACACCTTTTGTGCCATGCCAGTTACGTCGTAAGGTCTATGCAGCGCTACATAACTTAGCACATCCTAGTGGCAGAGCTACGGTCAAAATCATTGCCCAGAGATACGTATGGCCATCGATGAATAAGGACATCACAAAATGGGCTCGTGACTGCGTCCCTTTCAACGCTCTACAATAGGCCGGTATGTACACACAAAACCTGCTGCATTTCCTAGTGCAGACGAAGGGTTCGACAATGTCCATATAGACCTAGTCGGGCCCTTGCCAGAATCCCATGGATTCAAATACTGTTTAACCATTATTGACCGCTTCACTAAATAGCCCCAGGCAATCCCCAGCAGGGACATCACAGCGAATACCGCCGCTAATGTTTTTTTCGCACTGGTTCGGATGTTCCAAACTGATCACAACCGACGAGGGTACCCAATTCAAAGTGTTTTAATTAATAAAAATATATTCTTTGCGTTGTAAGAAACTCATTTGTGGATTGTTATTCCCTACACAGCAAACTCGGAGAGATCGAATTTGGCGACTCTCACAGCAAACTAATTTTGTTGGTCCAAACTGCTGTAAAATTAGTGTTGCCATATAGAAAATTTTAGGTACAGAATTTGTGCTCTAGGAGCTTCAAAGTTAAGATCCCCGTTAATTGCCTGTACAATATTATACAAAATACTAGCAGATCCGGCGAACTTCGTCCCGTCCAAAATTAATTTTTTGTATCGAAACCTTTTGGTCCTACATTTTCACCAACAGTTCACGTTCATGATTTTCAGTGACGCATTTATCTTCCAATATGACGGTTTGGTAGTTGTGAGAAGGCATATTTTCATTTCCATCTTAAATAACCTAGCAAAAGTGTATATGCATACAAAGATACGTAATAGCTTCAGTGCGTTTGAAAGGCGCCACGCCCCCTTATAAAATAGCCCAAATTTTCTTTAAGAGTATGGGATTGATTTCACATATCTCCATACGATGTTCGAGTACTCTACCACGAACACTTCCAGAGATATGCAGTATGAAAAATCCGGTTTGTATGGGAGGTGCCATGCCCCTTTTTCCAATAGCCCCAATTTTTCTTCATGACTATGCGATTGATTTTATATATCTCCATACCAAGTTCCAGTACTCTATCATCAACACTTCCAGAGATATGCAGTGTGGAAAATTTGGTTTGTATGGGAGGTGCCACGCGCCCTTCACTTAGCGATAAGAAACATACCTTACAATCTATTATCATACCTACCGAACATACACAAATCATTTCATGCAAATCGGTCAAGCCGTTTAGGAGGAGTTCGACCACAAACACAGTGACACGATATTTTTATATATTAGATTTTTCATACAAAAATACTAAAAACTCTAAAAGAAAAAATTGAGACAAGTTTTTAGGAAAGAAGAACCTGATTGCCAGAGGTATGCAGTGTGAAAATTCGGTTTGCATGGGAGGTGCCACGCCCCTTTTTCAAATAGCCCCGATTTTTCTTCATGACCACTTGATTGATTTTATATATCTCTATACCAAGATTCAGTACTCTACCATGAAAACTTCCAGAGATGTGCAGTATGAAAAATTCGATTTGTATGGGAGGTGCCACGCCCCCTTTTCCAATAACCGCAGTTTTTCTCCTTGCACTTATTTGTGTTGTTTGTATGCGCTTGTTTTCATATATCTCCATACCATTTTCGAGTACTCTACCATGAACACTTCCAAAGTTATACAGTATGACAAACTCGGTTTGTATGGGATGTGCCACGCCCTTTTTCTAATAGCCCCAATTTTTCTTCATGACCATGTGATTGATTTCATATATCTCCATACCTAGTTTCAGTACTCTACCATGAACACTTTCAGAGATTTGTAGTGTGAAAAATTCGATTTGTATGGGAGGTGCCACGCCCCCTGCACCTAGCGGTATGAAATATACTTAACATCCGATTCTCATACCTACCATATATGAACAAAAAATTTCATAAAGATCGGTCAAGCCGTTTAGGAGGAGTTCGACCACTAACACCGTGCTACGAGATTTTTATATATTAGATAAATTTTTGCACAATATGTACATCTGCAATTTTTATTTCGTTTTGGCAATAAGCATAAAAACCACAGCCAATCTGCATCCTTGTGCCAAACTCGACGTAACCACCTCAGAGAGAGAGAAGTTTGAATTGTTATTTATATGCCATTTAAATTTTGTTGGGTTTCAGAACAATTTTATTTTAATATGCCAAACAAGTGGCAACACTGTTGCTAGCTCCTTGAAATTTTTATTTCTCTTTGTTTATTTATTTATAAGTCTACAGAAAAATGTTTTCTTACAGAAAAAATGATATAAAAAGATTTAGATATTTAAGTATGTATGATATATTACAGAGTAAACTAAATAATTATACATATTCCTTTGTAATAATAATAATAACAATATAAAATAGCAAGTTGGGTAGCTGGCGACGTCTAGTCTCCAGTCTACTTCTGTCTGCGGTGGGCGGAAAGACTTAGTTTCCGCTCCGCGCTGTGGACAAGCTGTTGTTCATGGTCGGAAAGGCCGAGTTTCCGATCCATGTTCCCGAAGTCATTAATTTGTATGTGAGGCAGGCGGATGGGCTAGTTTCCGCTCCGCGGTGTGGACGAACTGTTGGGCTTGGTCGGAAAGGCCGAGTTTCCGATCCATGCTCGTATTGTCTTAAGCGGTCGCGAAAATATATGAAGCCGTTACAATTGTACTAAGCAGTCATAGATATTGTGTAATTTTTTGTTCCCGGTTAAAGATATTCATTTATTTATTTAACATGTTGAGCAAAGTTTTCTTTATTACAAAAAGCGATTCAGATATGTTGACGCAATCATAATGTTTGTTAAAATCTTGTCATAGACCACGAAAAGCATCATGCATTTCAAAGTTTCATTTACTCAACGTTATAGGTTTAAATTGTCTCGAGGGTCTTGTACAAAAATTTATCTCGCTCAGTAAAAAGGGACTAATGACCATCCCGTTCATTAGTTTAATTAAAAAAAGAACCCCAAGCATCTCTCTACGACTTTGAAGTGTCAGCAAATTTATAAGCTTCAGGCGATCTTTGTACGGTGGGAGATTTTTAGACGAGTCCCAACGTAATTTTTTTAGGGCAAATGACAGGAACTGTTTCTGCACTGATTCGAGCCTGTCGCTATGAATTTGATAACTAGGATTCCATACTACAGATGCATATTCCAAAATCGGTCTCACTAGAGAGGTAAAAAGAACTTTAGGGGCATAAGGATCGTTGAACTCCTTAGCCCAGCGCTTAATAAAAGCCAACACTCGTCTATCCCCAATTACGCAGGAGTTTATGTGAGACTTGAATTCAAGTTTCGGATCTATAGTTACACCTTGGTCAATGAAATTAGTTACTTGCTCAACATTGTGGTCAGATATCATATACGAATTTGAGTGGAACGATTTTCTAGAGAAGGACATGAATTTAAATTTTTTCAAATTGGGTGACATGGAATTGGCTTCAGACTACTCGAAAATGCTAATTAGGTCAGCTTGCAAATGCTCCCTATCTTCTGCACTACTAATGTACTTAAAGAGCTTAACATCATCAACGTACATTTATCATTTCGAATAATTCAACACCTTAGGAAGGTCATTTATAAATAAAATAAACAAGAGGTCTGCCCTGAGGTTCACCGGACGTGACATGTATTACCCGAGAAGTACAATTTTTAAAAATTACTCTTTGTTTCCTATTTACCAAGTAAGAAGAAAGCCAGCTGAGAATAATAGGAGGGAAACCAATTCGATCNACGTACATTTATCATTTCGAATAATTCAACACCTTAGGAAGGTCATTTATAAATAAAATAAACAAGAGGTCTGCCCTGAGGTTCACCGGACGTGACATGTATTACCCGAGAAGTACAATTTTTAAAAATTACTCTTTGTTTCCTATTTACCAAGTAAGAAGAAAGCCAGCTGAGAATAATAGGAGGGAAACCAATTCGATCAAGTTTATATATAAGGGTTGAGTGTGATAATTTATCAAATGCCTTGCTGAAGTCAGTGTAAATCACGTCCGTTCGGAGATTGTTTTTAAACCCATTAGATATATAAGTAGTGAAATCAAATAGATTAGACACAGTTGCTTTACCTTTGCAAAAACCGTGTTGCGATAGGTTAATAGCAGAAGTAATAGAGTGAGATAGTTCTTCCGTCCTTTAATATTAAAATAGTTTATATCCAGAGAATAAATACTATGAAACAAAAATTGCTTCATAAAATCCTGGTTGATCTGTCAAACAGTCACTTTACGCACCTATTTACACCTTTTCACATAGGAGGCGTTCCCTTAAAAGCCTCGTAAACTTACCAGTTTTACACAGTTAAAGACTTTACGAGTTTAAGGGAATCCCCTATCTGTCAAACTCAAGAATTTCCAAAAGTGATTGCAGGAGCAGTTACACTCATGAACCAAAAATACAAGATCACGCAAGAACGCGACGTTGTATTTGTAACTGGTTTTGAGAAAAAAAATTTGCGAAAGCGGGTTCATTAGCTGAGCATTTGTTTAGATTACAATCACCCCTACACTTTTCTTTAACTAAAGAACAGTTAATTTAACATGACAACACTTTTAATGCGTTTTAATGATTGATTTTTTTTTTATCTAAATTGGGTGTTTAAAGTGGCTGACAACAATTTTGGTAACTTTTGGGTTTCGCTGTTTTCTTTACTTTGTTTACTTTTCGTTCGTTTTCCAGCGAAACAAGATGGCGTAGTACCCGCTCAAAAAATCGACTTTTTTCATCCTCTTGTTCTTGCGTCGTTAGTTTATGAGTTACACCCTGCATGTAAAGTGACTTTCGAGAGCAGTTTTTATTTCCGAAGTCAAAATTTGCGACACTACTTATTGTCTGTTTACAGAGTGAATGCAGAAAATTCCACCTTCACCTCTGTTACCAGAGATTTTTATGCTCATAACAATATTACTGACCTGAAAAATTTGTTAAAAATGCTAAAACGCGCATTAAACAACCAACCACAAAGTGTCTAATGCTTATATATTTGAATTGTTCATATCAGGAGAATACATTAATTACACGTATATTATTAAGTGTGATGCAGCATTTTTAAAATCTTATACCAATTTGGCAAAAATCGCGTCACACGGCAACACTCGACTGGTATGACAACACTTGCAGCAAAAAAGAAAATTGCTAGTGCAGCACGAGCAAGTTGAAATTATATCTCGAAAGCAACTTGCGTAATTTCAGTTGCAGTTACACCTTGCAATTTTTATTTCCGAAAGTGATTTCTGCAAATTTATTTAAGCTTTTGATTGGTGTTATGTCAAATCAGTAAACTTTGGGGCGAATTGAGATTTGAAATAACACCCGCAACACAAAATACCACCTTGTTTAAATTCGCCTTGGCTCGGGGAACACGTTTTGTGCTCTCCTTCGTCTGAGTCAAGGCGAATTTATACACGGTGGTGTTACTAGAATTCGCCGAGTTCCTTCTAAATGTCAAAGTGATGTGTTTGTTGTATTTTTGGGCATATCTTGCTGTCATTGTGCGTGTAATTTGTTTATGTAATTTTGGTTTTTGCTCAAACGATACCTCCTGGTATAAATCGCCTTGGTCTGAGTATTTCAAGTTTTCGGTTCACAGCTGACAACAACAATGGTGTACAAAAGAGTTGGTGTGTGTGAATGCGACGGGCAACAGCAAAAAAAGAAATCGCCGATAATAAGCAACTCGAGTTGTCGCGTCTGAACGCAGTCAAAGAACCATCCAATAATGTATAATTAAAAATAAAATGTATGAATTTAGAATTGTTTGTTTATATTTTTCGACACTATAGTACCTTAACCGGCTGTCTTTGAAGAATTCTGCGAAATGAATAAATACCTGTCAAACAAAACAAAAATTATAGTTAAAAGCATGCGAGATTTCGCAAACCGCTCGGTATGCAAGAAAAAATATGCTTCGTACTTTTTGCGGTCTCCACGTGCGGGATATCGCATGCGTCGTCACGCAAGCGAGTTTTTCCAGCACGTGAAGAAGGCCGGTTAAATAGAGCCTCACTGAGTTGTCAACCACAAATTATTGAATACATCTTGCACTTGCCGGTCTTTTTCAAAAGCCTGTCAAACTCAAGAATTTTTTAAAAGAGTTTGCAGGAGCAGCTAAGAGCGTGGCGATTCGCTGTCAAATTGAGAAAGCGAAATTTTATTTCGATGTGAGCAACTAGAAAGACCTTTCTGACACGTTTTAAAATCAGTTTCAGAAATAAAATTTGCCAGCTGAGGCAGCAATTTAAAGAGCAAAAACCGATTTCGAAACATAGTGAAACGAATACAGAAGGTGGCGCTGATTGTGATACCGCTAGGTTAGGTTGAAGTGGCTGCTAGGCGAAGGGGGCGCCAGCACACTTAGGCCCGATCAGGGCCCATCGTGATACCACATGGATCCAGAACCCCTCCTCCTTAAACCAATTCGTGGAGTCTACGAGCCTTAGCAACTGCCGTATTCCAAACTTAGCAGTTGGGCTTAGATCGTCTAAAAGGCCTATACCTAGGAATTTCTGTCTTTTCCTGCCTAGTGCTGGGCAATCGCAGAGTAAGTGCATTATTGATTCAGGCTCTTCTTCGTCGTGACAGCTCCTGCAGTAGTCGTTGTGACTAACCCCGAGGCGTTCTGCGTGCCTTCCTATCAGGATATGTCCTGTGAGCAGACCAATGGGCAGTGACATATCGCCTTTATTGAGAGTGAGAATTTCTCCCGATCTCCGTACATTCATTTTGGCCATGTAAGCTTCGTTGTCTTACAGTTTTCAGTGCGTTCCCATTTGGAGGCCGCTTTTTTAAGGAAGTTCTCCCTTAGTAAGAGCTTGCAGGGAGCGAGTGGCATACCCATCCTCTTCCAGGCTGGGGAAAGTGGAGAGGAAGTACCCGCCCTTGCAAGCTCGTCTGCCTTCTCATTTCCTGGTATGCCACTGTGCCCCAGTACTCTGCCATCACATTAAGTGATTTGCGGCAGTTGGCTACTGTTTCCGGATTTATAGTGACAGAGTCAAGCGCCATAAGGGCCGCCTGACTGTCTAAGTGTATATATATATATTTCCATAGTGGCGATAACAGCTAGTTTTAGGCTGTCAACGGCTTCTTGTATGGCTGCCAATTCGGCTTGAAAGACATTACAGGGGTCAGGTAGTCGGAATGATCTTTTTATTCCCAATTTCTCCGAGTAGACGCCACATCCTACCCTATTTTCTAGTTTGGAGCCTTTCGTGTAGAAGCTTATGGCATCCCTAGACCCCGGAACTCCTTCGAGCCATGATTCTCTGCTAGGTAACGTTACGCTATAACCTTTAGTGAAAGTGAGCCTTGGTACACAGTAGTCCGTTGTACTCGGTAGTTGTCGGAATTGTAGTGTGACCACAACGAGCCGCTTTCCAGCATTTCAGCCCCTTTAGTCTGAGGGCTGCAAACGCAGCGTATTGCCGTCCCATAATATCTATGGGTGTGATGTTAACGATCGTGTATTCATTGCCATAGTGGGTGTTGTGCGGAGAGCACCACTAATGCAGATCGGCGCCGTTCTCTCAACTTTTTAAATTTAATACTGTTTACTTTCTTCTCCAGCACTGGTCGCCATACCACTACCCCGTACAGAAGTATGGGCCTCACGACGACGGTGTATATCCAGTGCACTAGCTTCGGGGTTAAACCCCATTTTTGGCCGATTGCTCTCCTGCAGCTGTATAGGGCAACCGTGGCCTTCCGCACCCGCTCTTCGGTGTTTTGAATCCAGCTTAATTTTTTATCTAGGACTATCTCCAGGTATTTAGCCGATTCGCTAAATTTTAGCGTGGTCTGTGCCAGCCTTGGTGCTTTCAATGAGGGATTTTGTACCTTCTTGTGAACAGTACAAGTTCTGGTTTGCTTGGGTTTACCCCTAACTCGTTATTTTTTGTCCAACTCTCGACTTCCTTCAGTTTTACCACTTACTGTTAGTGCAAGATCATCCGCATCCGCAATAACCTTACAGCCACCCCCCTCCATGCCACACAGCAGTGAGTTTACCGCTGCGACCCATAATAAAGGGGAGAGGACTCCCCCTTGCGGGGTGCCCCTCTCTACTATCCTGGTCAACGATACCACCGCCAGCTCCGCCAGCTCCGCCCGAACCACCCCGCATCTCAGCATTTGGTTTACAAGCGCAACTAACTGCGAGTCGATGCCCAGGCCCGTCAGTGCTGCCGTTATCGCGCCCGGCATGATATTGTTAAAGGCGCCCTCTATATCCAGGAAGGCTGCTGGCGTCTATTCTTTGATGTCTAGTGATCTTTCTATATGCGACACTATTTCATGTAGCGCCGTTTCTGTAGATGTACCTTTCGTATAATCATGTTGTGTGGTAGAGAGTCTGTCACTAACCTACTCTCTGATACGGACCTCGACCAGTCTCTCCATAACCTTCAATTGAAATGACGACAAGGTGATGGGCCTGATATCCTTTGGGTTGTTGTGGGACACCTTCTCTGCCTTGGGGATGAACACCACTCTTGATTCCCTCCAATTTCTAGGGATATAATTAAGAGCTAGTACTCCTTTTATTATAGCGTGTAGCCACGCTGAGTTTAGCTGAAGCGTTTTCTGCAGCTGTATGAGGGCAATGCCATCCGGACCTGGTAATTTATAAGGCTTAAACGTCCTAATAGACCAGATGACCTTTTCCCTAGTGAGGAAATCTCCAGTGACCGAAAGATCTCCAGTTAGATGTGGCTGTGCCGGCATGCTATCCTGGAACCCGGGAAGTGTGTGCAAAAAGCAAATCCAGTGATTCCTCCTCGGTCTCAGTCCAGGATCCGTCAGGTCCTTGCAAGCATCCTGGGGCTTTCTGGGCAGCACCCGAGAGTATATTTCTGAGCCTGCCTGCCTCTGAGATAGACTCCACCCCGTTGCAGAACTCTTTCCATGAGGTTCTTTTCGACTTTCTTAGGAGCTTCTTGTACTCCCGTAACGTTGTCTTGTAGGTCTCCTAATGTCCTATTTGCAGTAACAAGCTTACAGCTAAGTATGAAATTAAAAAGTGACTCAGCCCGTTCGTTATCATCGGCGCTGCTCAGGTGTGATGGTAATGGTCTGTAGCCCGGCGCTTTTAGCACACAAAAATTTGGCCCACCACCCAAGGTTCTTGGATTAGGACGATGTCGGCTGCCCCTTTAGCTGTTAGATGGAGCAGCAGTGGAGCTGAAGCTGCTTTACAGTGGTGAAAGTTATTCTGCAGTACCCTCACCATCTTGGTCATTACCGCCCACGTCGCCTATTAGGGTGGAGTTGACCGCGTCTTCCGACATCTTGATCAACTCCTCCACCGTATAAAGGCAAAGCATGCGGCCGACCCCCAACGAAGACGTCGATGAGGCATAACCACCGGTCAGGTCGTCCATTGGATCAACCTGCTCGGATTCCTCCTCCATCTCCACATTGCTGTTGGCCTCCTCCAGCTCTACCTCCGCGGTAGGGTTCTTCGCTGCGTTTTCCAACTTGTTGGAAAACGAGTTTTTGAAATATAACTTCTCACCTGCGCAAATTTGGAATGTCGACGAGACTGGACTAAGTATTGTGCAGAGTAGAGTTTCTAAAGAAGAAAGGGCAAAAAACAAGTTGGCGCAATGACATCTGCTGAACGAGGAGCTCTTGTCACAGTAATAACTTGTATGCGCGCTGGGGGAGGCTTCGTCCCCCCATATTTTGTTTTTCCCAGAAAAAATTCAAACGATCAGTTAATGAAAGGCGCACCACCTGGTTCGAAACATTCTTGTCACATATCTGGTTGGGTTCAGGTCAGCATTTTTACCCAATGGTTCATGCACTTTCTTCATCATACAAAGCCTTCGAAAAATGAACCTGTTCTGTTGATTTTGGATGGCCATTACAGTCATACACGAAACATTGATGTACTCGATTTGGCTCGTAAAAATGGCGTAGTCATCATTTCGTTACCACCCCATTCGACCCATAAGATGCAGCCGCCATTGAAAACCTATTATAGTGACGAAATCAGATGATTTTGCAGAGAAAGTGGCCGAAAAGTCGCTCAATATGATATAATTAGCCTTTTTTTAAAAGCATACCCCAAAGTTCAGACTGGACAAATATCTATAAACGGCTTTAAATGTACTGGAATATATCCTTTCAACCCCAATATTTTTTCTGAGGCAGATTTTATTGCAGCACAAGTAGATGATGACCATGTAACTGCGGATAGTTCATTATTACCAAATGCTGGTTCGACGGGAAACTCAGAAACTCTGGAGGCATCAACGAGCAAGGGAGTTGTTTCACCTCGGCATGTAATGCCTTCTAACTGCCATGTAACTTCGGATAGTTNGCAAATGATACGTCGATCTTGGAAACCCCAGCGACATCAACGAGCAAGGGGGTTGTTTCCCCTTGGCATATCTCGCCATTGCCAAAATCTAAGAAGCCTGTTTCCAAGCGCAAAGGTAGGAAGGCAAAAGCAACCGTGTTAACTTCCTCGCCTTACAAGGTACAATTGGAACAAAGCATTCAGCGTATCGAGGCCAAGGAAAAACCACAGAAAATAAAGAAAGAAAAGGGTACAAAGAAAACTGCCCAAGTTATAAATCGGGACAATTCTACAAGTGATTCCGAAACAAGTCTTATTTTGGCGGAGTCCGAGGACTAGATGCGATTTGCGCTTTTGTGGCAAAGCTTGGAAGAGCGATCCTTAATTAGCAGAATGGAGTCAATGTTTGCAATGTGACATGGTTGGGCGCATAACACTTGTATTTCCGGAAAAAATCCCATTTTCATTTGTCAATCTTGCGATGGGTAAATGCTATACATACATACCTATGTAATTTTTCAAATTGTTTCTTATTATAAATGTTTATGAATTCATATTTATGTTTAATTTCAACGATCTCAAAATAAATGAATCCAGTATGGTTTTGGTTAATGTTAAAGATTCTTTACCTAAACCTCAAACGTAAAATATTAAATAATTCTGCGTTTGGTAATGTGGTATAGTATAGTTATGTTAGATTTTTTCCAATAACTCTTTTATTTGTGAATAGATGTATTTTGTTGAAAAATATTTTATAACTAGTGTTTCAGTTTTCTCGAATGATAAAGAAAGGTTACAATAAAGCTCGTTCATTTGCTACAAATGTCAAAAAACAAACACCTATACCACAATACCCGAAGTTCCTCTACTACGGATTGTAAATTTTTGTTAACTATGAGGTAAATGAAAATTTTTAACCCGGCCTGACGGTTTTGGAGAATTCTTTGTTCTAATATTATTACTAAGGCGTCTAATAAATGCATGGCTTTTAGTTCTAGAAGAATAAAAGTCAGTAAAGACAAGTCTTTTTTGTATAATTTCTGATTTTAATTGCTCAACTTATTTTGCACCAGAGCAGCTGTCAAAAATTTCCAGCAGTAAAAAGTTGCGAATTAGCACAGCAGAAATGTAAAATTTTCTCGCCATAATAAAAAGTTTTTTCAACATGGAACTTTTCTACTAAATGACATGAAATTACTATCTCAACGCTCGGAGCGCTGCCACTGGGGGCCTTTGCCAACTGATAAAAAAGAGAAAATTTGGAAAGACCAAACAAAAATTTTGAGATTTCTCGTTGTGAATACGAATGCCATAGTTTTTACCTAGCTCGTGGGACTACGCAAACAGCTTGTAAATATGTATACACATAAAGTTGTTGGCGGTAATAAAGAGTCAAAATCAAATAGGAGAAAAGAACAAAAAGCGTACGTTAGTTGTCATTTATAAAATAAATCCAATTTATTTGCGAATATTTGTTTATTTTATTTATTGAAAGGCAACCACGCGGATAAGCTTGTGTTAATTATAGAAATTAGCTTCTTTCCTATGTTAGCCTAATTTTGATAGTTGTTTGACTGCAAATAGTGTCAAAGTAAGTTGTTGCCTCTTTCTGATTGGCTGAAGGAGAAAATGTCTGATGCTGAATGGCAATACCTCTTGTTCAATATACAAGCCAAGACAGCTTTTCATAAGCCAATATAATTATGTTGGGTAAGTCCTCCGTACAAAATAAGCTAACAGCTTAAATTTCTGGACAAATAAAACACGGCTTATATTGATAACAGAACCTGGCAGCTCGCACGCTGTCTAAATTCTCAAGTAACATAAAATCCACAAAAGAACACATTGCTTGTATTACCATCAATACGCCATGTATACATTTTAACAATACCCAAAAATAGAACTTTCGCACGAGCGTTTGTTTGGTTTTTCANGCTGTCAAAAATTTCCAGCAGTAAAAAGTTGCGAATTAGCACAGCAGAAATGTAAAATTTTCTCGCCATAATAAAAAGTTTTTTCAACATGGAACTTTTCTACTAAATGACATGAAATTACTATCTCAACGCTCGGAGCGCTGCCACTGGGGGCCTTTGCCAACTGATAAAAAAGAGAAAATTTGGAAAGACCAAACAAAAATTTTGAGATTTCTCGTTGTGAATACGAATGCCATAGTTTTTACCTAGCTCGTGGGACTACGCAAACAGCTTGTAAATATGTATACACATAAAGTTGTTGGCGGTAATAAAGAGTCAAAATCAAATAGGAGAAAAGAACAAAAAGCGTACGTTAGTTGTCATTTATAAAATAAATCCAATTTATTTGCGAATATTTGTTTATTTTATTTATTGAAAGGCAACCACGCGGATAAGCTTGTGTTAATTATAGAAATTAGCTTCTTTCCTATGTTAGCCTAATTTTGATAGTTGTTTGACTGCAAATAGTGTCAAAGTAAGTTGTTGCCTCTTTCTGATTGGCTGAAGGAGAAAATGTCTGATGCTGAATGGCAATACCTCTTGTTCAATATACAAGCCAAGACAGCTTTTCATAAGCCAATATAATTATGTTGGGTAAGTCCTCCGTACAAAATAAGCTAACAGCTTAAATTTCTGGACAAATAAAACACGGCTTATATTGATAACAGAACCTGGCAGCTCGCACGCTGTCTAAATTCTCAAGTAACATAAAATCCACAAAAGAACACATTGCTTGTATTACCATCAATACGCCATGTATACATTTTAACAATACCCAAAAATAGAACTTTCGCACGAGCGTTTGTTTGGTTTTTCAACACCATTTATAATTTCCTTTTAATAAAATCACGATTTGTCAAATGCTTAAATTTATTTATCTAATAATAATGCAGCACACAACCCTGAAATCTAAGAAAAAGTCTGAGGAAGGCCATTAAATAGCAGCACACAACCCCGTGCCTTCCTCAGGAGTGAATATAACTACAACAACAACGACTACTACAACAACAACCCAAAAAGGTTGGTTACTGTCTATACTGTGGTTTTGGCTATCTCCCTCTTCTTCGGCAACACAGAAAAGAGAATTCTTATAAGTAAGGCTTATAATTAGGAATGTTCGATATTTAAGAAAGTATCGATATCATGAATCGATTTAATTCATTACATGTAAAATCGATATGGCGATATATCGGGCTGAACAATATCGATATCGGAAAAATCGATGTTGAAAATCCTACTCCCAATTGAATAGAATATTAGACCTGCCTATCAACTCAACTAATTGTGTTATTTCCATCTTGTATATTTACTGAGGATTAAAACGGCATGCTGGTCGACTCAAGCGGTTTGTCAAACCTAAGAGCTAAGTAAATCACACACACAAGCTGTTGATTAAACCTACTTTAGTATTTTTCCATACACTTCTTTGTAGGTGAAAAATAAATTTCAACTTAAATATCGATATTGCGGGTAAAGTATCGATGTCTTCGATATATCGACCTTGGAATACCCTGCAAAAAACGGCTGACCATATCGAAAAGAAACTATCGATTGTACGCTCGCATACATACAGTGACGAGCAAAACTGTAACACGGTGTAACACTTTTTCCTTCAATCATCGCTATCTTTCCAAGTTCTAACGACTTTCTTACTTTTGTTGTATGTTATTATTGGTACACCTGTACTTCCTCTCTCATAATGATACAATAATAAAACCAAATACAAACCAAATACAAAAACAATAATAAAACAGCAGACAAAAATGTAAATTAGGGCAGATGTTACAGTTTTGCACTCATATATTTTTAAGAACTTTTTAACAATTTTAACGAGAAAAAAGAACTACTAACACAATGTTCAGTACCCTTTTGCTTGTTTTAGTTTCTGGGTGCGATTTGGTATACCTTATTTTTATCTCTGTAAAACTTCTGGCGGTATATCCTCCATATATCCTTAGTTTGCTTTCACAGCTCTTGTACTCGATTATACGGACTTGGAGACTTAATAAGCTGTGCTTCCAGTTGATTTCGCAAATTCTCGATGAGATTTATGTCCGCGGATTGTGGAGGTCATTTCAAATTAGCAAATTTTTTATTTTGTATCCAGTCTTTATGAATATATGCAGTGTGTTTTGGTCGATCAGGGCCCATCGTGATACCACATGGATCCAGAATCCCTACTCCTTAAACCAATTCGTGGAGTCTACGAGCCTTAGCAACTGCCGTANATGCAGTATGTTTTGGTCGATCAGGGCCCATCGTGATACCACATGGACGACCTGAGATTTATGTCCGCGGATTGTGGAGGTCATTTCAAATTAGCAAATTTTTGATTTTGTATCCAGTCTTTGTGAATATGTGCAGTGTGTTTTGGTCGATCAGGGCCCATCGTGATACCACATGGACGACCTGAGATTTATGTCCGCGGATTGTGGAGGTCATTTCAAATTAGCAAATTTTTTATTTTGTATCCAGTCTTTGCGAATATATGCAGTGTGTTTTGGTCGATCAGGGCCCATCGTGATACCACATGGATCCAGAATCCCTACTCCTTAAACCAATTCGTGGAGTCTACGAGCCTTAGCAACTGCCGTATTCCAAACTTAGCAGTTGGGCTTAGATCGTCTAAAAGACCTATACCTAGGAATTTCTGTCTTTTCCTGCCTAGTGCTGGCAATCGCAGAGTAAGTGCCTTATTGATCTCAGCATTTGGTTTACAAGCGCAACTAACCGCGAGTCGATGCCCAGGCCCGTCAGTGCTGCCGTTATCGCGCCCGGCATGATAATGTTAAAGGCGCCCTCTATATCCAGGAAGGCTGCTAGCGTCTATTCTTTGATGTCTAGTGATCTTTCTATATGCGACACTATTTCATGTAGCGCCGTTTCTGTAGATGTACCTTTCGTATAATCATGTTGTGTGGAAGAGAGTCTGTCACTAACCGACTCTCTGATACGGACCTCGACCACTCTCTCCATAACCTTCAATTGAAATGACGACAAGGTGATGGACCTGAAATCCTTTGGGTTGTTGTGGGACACCTTCCCTGCCTTGGGGATGAACACCACTCTTTATTCCCTCCACTTTCTAGGGATATAATTAAGAGCTAATACCCCCTTTATTATAGCGTGTAGCCACGCTGAGCTTAGCTAAAGGGTTTGCTGTAGCTGTATTGGGGCAATGCCATCCGGACCTGGTAATTTATAAGGCTTAAATGTCCCAATAGACCAGATGACCTTTTCCCTAGTGAGGAAATCTCCAGTGACCGAAAGATCTCCAGTTAGATGTGGCTGTGCCGGCATGCTATCCGTGGCACCCGGGAAGTGTGTGCAAAGAAGCAAATCCAGTGATTCCTCCTCGGTCTCAGTCCAGGAACCGTCAGGTCTTTGCAAGCATCCTGGGGCTTTCTGGGCAGCACCTGAGAGTATCTTTCTGAGCCTGCCTGCCTCTGAGATAGACTCCACCCCGTTGCAGAAGTCTTTCCATGAGATTCTTTTCGACTTTCTTAGGAGCTTCTTGTACTTCCGTAACGTTGTCTTGTAGGTCTCCTAATGTCCCTCACTACCAGACCCAGTAGCCTGATTGAAGGTCTTCCTGTAGTTCTTGCATGAAATCTTGATTTCTTCATTCCACCAGGATGGCTTTTTCCTACCCCGGTGCTGCTTTTTGGGGCATGCAATGTCTAATGCGCACTGCAGGCCCCCGTAAAATGGTCGACAAGATATTCCAGCTCCTCTAGATTTGCTGGAGTAGCCGGCTCTCTATCTTGTGGCAAAAGCCTATCCAGCTCTTTCCGATACCTATGCCAGTTGGCATTTCGCAAGTTTCTAGTTAGAGGGGCCTTGGGCATTCCCCCTACTACCTCGAATTGGATATATCGGAAGTCGGAAAAGGGGTGCTCCTCGAGCACCTTCCACTTCCTGACCAGACATTCCGCATTCTCAGAGATAAGG
This sequence comes from Rhagoletis zephyria, assembly GCF_001687245.7. NCBI lineage: Eukaryota > Metazoa > Arthropoda > Insecta > Diptera > Tephritidae > Rhagoletis > Rhagoletis zephyria. The sequence goes on along the minus strand of NW_016157582.1, from coordinate 163,296 downwards.
GTAATGTCCAGAACTTCCCTTCGGCATTTTGTAATAAAAGTGGGATCGTTCCCCCTATTTGCAGTAACAAGCTTACAGCTAAGTATGAAATTAAAAAGTGACACAGCCCGTTCGTTATCATCGGAGCTCAGGTGTGATGGTGAATATTCGCATCACCTCCCAAAATTAGCGCCTCCCTCGTGCTGGCCACTAGGTCTTTAACGCAGATACTTGGCACCTCCTTGTCGTGCGCTAGGTACATGGATGCCATCTTAATTGGTCGTCCGTTTACACTTAGACTGACCGCTGTTGTGTCCTCGTCGCTAAATTGTGGAATATAGAGACACTGATCCTTATCAATATGTACGTCCTTGGTTTCCCCGTTGAGGCTCTACTTACCAGTCTGTAGCCCGGCACACAAATGTTTGGCCCACCACCCAAGGTTCTTGGATTAGGACGATGTCGGCTGCCCCTTTAGCTGTTAGATGGAGCAGCAGTGGAGCTGAATCTGCTTTACAGTGGTGAAGGTTAATCTGCAGTACCTTCACCATCTTGGCCATTACCGCCCATGTCGCCTATTAAGGTGGAGTTGGCCGCGTCTTCCGACATCTTGATCAACTCCTCCACCGTATAAAGCCAAAGCGTGCCTCTTTCCCCCAGCGAAGACGTCGATGAGGTCGTCCATTGGATCAACCTGCTCGGCTTCCTCCTCCATCTCCACGTCGCTGTTGGCCTCCTCCGGCTCTACCTCCGCGATAGGGTTCTTCGCTGCGTTTACATCGTTGCTGTAGACTTTAATTTTGGCCTTGTCACAGCCGTAACGTATGACCCCTCTCTTTTGCTCCAGCAACTCTATGGGGTCCTTATTAAGAAGCAGGACAACCTGCATCGTCGCTTTACCGCTTTCATTAATTTTTGCCACCTTCCAATTTTCGGTAGGTAGCTCCAGGTTGTAGAGCCTTATGGTTTGCAGGATCCTTTCCCGTTCCGCTGGCTTGCAAGGCAACCATACTCTCGCTCTCGGTCGCACCGGTAGGTCCTTGAAGTCGGAGAGACTTCTCCAATGCCTGCGACTATCTTCTTATAGATTTCCGCTGATCTAGCATCCTCGCATGCTATAACCCGGATGTTATTTTGGAACCACGCCGCTCCCTTGCAGGTTGGCGGAGGTCCCGGATTCTCCAACATAATGGTAATAGCAATGTCGGCCATCGCGGCCTTAACCCACTTCCATTGCTGCCTCAGGGTGAGGCTGTCTTCATTGCTCTCGTCAATGACGCTAAGCAGGATCTGCTCCTTGGCTACTTCAGCAAAAGAATGCCCCTGCGTTCTGACCCTCTTTGCATAGTTGGGCGTATTTTCCCCCGATCTATTGCTCTTACTGGAGGGCGCCTGCGGCTGCTTCTCCTCGGGCTTGTGGTAGTCGGGCAGGACTGCCTTTGCCCAGTCGATTTCTGTGAGGATCTCCTTCACATGCTTTTCCTTCGCCTTTCTACACAGGTCAGGTGTTGTGGTGAACCTTTGTAGGATTCGTGCAGCCAGCTTTCTCTGTCGATAACCCGCTGCAGGTGGTTCTGGCCTCTTGTCAGGCCTCGTGAAGGCCGTGGATGTTGCGGGAGGACCGCCCAGGGCCTGCGGCCCAGATTCAGCCTTATCCCCGGCTGCAATCTGCATGCCAGGTTGGCATCCACTGGTGCCAGGAGTTTCCCGGGGTGGACTCCTTTGAGCATCCCCACCGCCGCTTTCCTTCGTTTTTGCGAGAGCTTGGCCCGGTCCCTCCATTGGCCTTAGTTTCCCGCTATTTGTCACCGCACTACGGCTGGTGGAGGTACACTGCATCGCTTGAGCCCCTTCTTTAGGGGGCCGAAATCCTTCCGACGCCTTAAGGAGGCCGGTCCCTTTATAATTTGTTTTTGTTGTTGTGGCTGCTGTTTTTGTTGTTGTTTTCTGTTTTTTCCATACTTGTTCCCACGGGCTGCGGAGAAAGGGCTTCGTCCACCCGGGCAGAGAACCGCGATACCCAGGTAAGGCCTACTTACACCCTGGGTGTGGCCGCCTCCCAGAGGGCTCCGTTCGCGACTGGGCTATTTAGGGGCCCCAGCCTGGCCGATCCTCGCTACGGTGCGCGTGACGCCTTGATCCAGCCGCTTCAGACCTCCAAGCCACGATCAAAAACCATTTCCATATGACTAAGCTATTAAGGAGTTTAGCACATAGCACTGATTCCTGATCTTAACTGAGCACCATTCTGACATCGCACAAAATCATCTGTAGTGCCCATTTTCAGTCAGCACCCTCGTGGAGGGTTCAGCCGGAGGATTTTTGCCGACCGTGATACCGCTAGCTCTCTCTTGCAAATTTTGACAGAAGTGTGACATCATAGCTGATTTTCGCCCCTATTCTGTGACACTTTCGTATTCGGATTTTTCTACGAATCGTAGAAATGGTATGCTGTAATCCGAATCTTATCTTCGAACTTTCGAAATTTGTAACAATTGCATGCCTAAAAACGAAAGAGTAAGAAATAGACAGCTTTTTTGCGTAATTTTGTACGAAAACGATTCTGTGTCGGAAGCGAGATAAAAATTAAGCAAAAAGATGTAAATCGATATGTGTTGGCAGGAAATATTCCCACTTATTCTAGAACCCGAATTTTCGTAATTCGTAATTCGTAGCTACGCTACGAAAAACGAAAAATCCACATGCTGCAACTCTTGCGGACACATGTGCAGCATTGGCAGCTATCAGTTGTTTTTCGAAGGTAGCTGAATGAAGGAAAACGAAGTGGAAAGGAATTAAAAAACACTCATGAAGTGCTCATTTATAGTAAAATTGTTTGATTTTGCGTATTTTGAAAGGAAAGGAGTGATTCTATTGCATTTGCAATTATAGCAGTGGAGTAAGAGCGCGCTATGGGAATGATTTCACAAAGATATGCGGAGCTGTCGGGCATAGTAACCATGGGCTGCTTCTGGTTGAATTGTTTAACCACAAGCCAGAACTCCTCCTATGCCTGAAGAACTGGTTCTCAATCCAGTTAATGCAATAACAGCTTCTTCAAAGCCATTGAAAACCTGCACTTTGTTATGTCCACCACCTGTTGCACTTGCTTCTGCCTTCGGCCGCGCTTAGGGATTATAACCCTCACTAAGTAGAATTCTCCTTTCTGTGTTGCCGGAGAAGAGGGGCTTCCGCATGTCAAAGGTATACAACACTTCTTGTGCATATCACTCCGGCTACGCCATCCACAGTATTTTTGCGCAGATCCCACGTCGAAATTTGCAAAGTGCATAGTGCAAACCGAATTTATTAACAAGCTGGTGGTCGGAAATTTGAAAAATTTATTTTAAATAAAATTTTAATCATTTGATTACACGCGATGTTAAAGTTTTTGGATTCGGGTTATGCGTTTGGAGACAGCAACCAAACATCATTGTACAAATAACTAAACCGGGCCCAAGTTTCTCGTTAAGGGGCAACAAAGATTATTTTTTTCTCGTTTATATAAAGCAGTGGATAAAAATACACGTATATGCGAAAGGCAAATATATCTGTTTAAATGAACACCACTAATATTTCCTGCAAACACACATCGCTTTACATCTTTTATCTCGCCTCCGACACAGAATTGTTTTCTTACAATATTGCGCAAAAAAGCTTACTCGTTCGTTTTAGGCATGCCATTGTTACGAGTTTCGAAAGTTCGAAAATACGATTCGGATTGCAGCATACTATATCTACGATTCGTAGCAAAATCCGAATACGAAAGAGTTGCAGAATAGGGGTGACTATCTTTTAAACAGATAAATTTGCCTTTCGCATATACGTATGTATATTTTTATCCACTGCTGTATATAAACGAACCAAAAAGAATGTTTGTTGCCCCTAATCGAGTAACTTGGGTACGGTTTAGCTATTTGTACAATGATTTTGGGTTATTGTATCCAAACGCATCACCCTAAAAACTTTAACATACACGTGTAGTCAAAGGATTAAACTTTAATTTTAAACATAAGTTCCTAATTTCCCAGCTCTAGTTTATTAATAAATTCGGTTTCAATCATGCACTTTTTTTTTGTGAATTTCGATTTGGGTACTGCGCAAAGATACAATGGATGGTGTAGCCGGAGTTATATGCACAATAAATGTTGGCTTTCTCCCTCTTCTTCGGCAACACAGAAAAGAGAATTCTTATAATAGTGGCTACACACGACGAACATATCCGCGCACATGTGCGCCAACATGCTCGCTGTCGTTTGCTGCAGACGGCGAGCGGCTCATAAGTGATTTTGTACTCAAAGCGTAAACATGGAAAGGAAAGACGCAGATGATGCAATTGAAATACTTATGACTTAGGGTTTTTTATGTATGTGTTACTTAAATTTATTTATATTTTACTTATATGTATGTACATACATTAGGGCGGGTCGATTTAAAAATCGCTCATTGCTCTGTGAAAATCGTATTCTAGGGATCAAAATAAGAAACTTTGCCGAAGGAACCATACCTCTAAAACGAATTCTGATGTCCCCCAATTTGGGTCGAACTTTTGGGTAGGGGCAAATTTTGAAAAATCCCACTTTGACCCATTTAGAGTGCTCCAATCGAGTCCAAATGTATGACCGACCCCCACTAACTTTGGACGGCCGATCCACCCATGCCAGTGGCACACCCCCTGGAACTCCCCTGGGGGGTTCCCCATACAATCATTTCAAAAAATCACCATTTTTGGCCTTTACATGAAAAAATCAGCTAAATGGCTATGTTTTTTCTTTATTTTTATTTGTTTATTTATAATAATATTTATTATTTATT
>NW_016157582.1:134326-155879 GCF_001687245.7 Rhagoletis zephyria | reverse complement strand
GGGTCGGTCATACATTTGGACTCGATTGGAGCACTCTAAATGGGTCAAAGTGGGATTTTTCAAAATTTGCCCCTACCCAAAAGTTCGACCCAAATTGGGGGACATCAGAATTCGTTTTAGAGGTATGGTTCCTTCGGCAAAGTTTCTTATTTTGATCCCTAGAATATGATTTTCACAGAGCAATAGGCGATTTTTTTGCCTCCCCACAAATCGACCCGGCCTAACATACATATACATATAGTAATTTAGCCTCATTTATCAAAAATTCAATTAACGCACATGGCTTGGATGCATTTATCCGCGATGTGCACACTGCAAGCATCAACACAAAGTGAGGTTGTTGTTTTTGATTCCAATGCGATGCTCGCAAACCACGTTACAAACGACGAGCATGCTCGCTGAAAATCAAATTTTTTTAATTTTTGGCGAGCATGCTCGCAAACCGCCCTTCAAAGGACGAGCATGACCCGCAAGCCGCGCATGTGCGCGGATATGCTCGTCGTGTGTAGCTACTGTAACACCCGATTTACATGATTCAAGTACTTGAAAGCAATTCTTGCTCATTCTCTTTAGTGTTTTCTATTTGCTTTTACACGTTTCAATTCTGTTGAATTCAAGTTTTTGGTTCTTTAAATGGGAAGCAACGAAAACGCCACAAGCAAAGCAAGAAAGTTGAAACACACTTGACGGTACAGACGCATGTGTACTCGTCCCTTTTCTTTTCACCCCCTCTCTTCCACATGCGAGCAGAATTGAATTCAATACTTGAACTGTGTAAAAGCAGTCTAAGTAAGGCTTATAATTAGGAATTTTCGATATTTAAGAAAGTATCGATATCATGAATCGATTTAATTCATTACATGTAAAATCGATATGGCGATATATCGGTCTGAACAATATCGATATCGGAAAAATCGATGTTGAAAATAATACTCCCAATTGAATAGAATATTAGACCTGTTTATCAACTCAACTAATTGTGTTATTTCCATCTTGTATATTTACTGAGGATTAAAACGGCATGCTGGTCGACACAAGCGGTTTGTCAAACCTAAGAGCTAAATAAATCACACAAGCTGTTGATTAAACCTACTTTAGTATATTTCCATACACTTCTTTGTAGATGAAAAATACATTTCAACTTAAATATCGATATTGCGGGTAAAGTATCGATGTCTTCGATATATCGACGGTGGAATACCCTGCAAAAAACGGCTGACCATATCGAAAAGAAACTATCGATTGTACGCTCGCATACATACATATGTACATACACACATACATCAAAGAAAATTTTACTTCATTGTTAGCTGTGGTGCAAAATAGAGAAGAAGTCGGTGAATTTAAAAAAAGATTTAATAAAAATCAGTGTATTCAATTTGTATATAAAAAAATTAGCATAAAACCTTTTTAGGGCTATGTGGATAGAGAAAAAAAAATTTGGGGCCAGTGTGCTTAAGCCGACTTAGAGAAAACGGCGCTGAGGCATTTGTTTTTAGCGAGGCAAATTCAGACCCCGATTAAAAATGAGAAGAATTGTCTGAGCTCAGTAGCTCTGAAAAAGCTTGCGAAATTAAGTTAATATTCGACAATATATTTCTACAAATAAAACAAACACATAAACTAAATCGAATTGTATTTTTTAATTTGGTTTCATGTATTTTTGGTCATTTCGCTTGTACAATACCAACTAGATGACATGTGTGAGCGAGTGAATATACTGTAAGGCAAATGCGCCCATATGTGTGCAAGAAAGGGGTGCACTATTACACGCCCGGAGAAGTGATCACTTTTTTCCACAAACCCATACAAAACTAACCGCTAAACTGACGAAAAGTTTTAGTCAGTTTTCCCACTAATTTAACCGGTAATCATAGGTCAGGCTTCTTGCAGGGTATCGATTCAAAAAATCGATTATCGTTCGATGAAATATCGATATTCAGACAAATCGATACGATATCGAATATTCCTACTTATAATCCCTAAGTGCGACCGAAGACAGAAGCAAGCGCCAGCAGGTGGTGGAGCTAACAAAATGCATATATTTTCAATGGCTTTGAAGAAGCTGTTATTGCATTAACTTGAGAACCAGTTCTTAAGGCATAGGAGGAGTTGTAGCTTGTGGCTCAACCATTACTTTGTGATTCCATTGCCATAGCGCGCTCTTAATCCGTTTAATTGCAAAAGCATCAGAATCCATAATTTTCCTCAAAATATGTAAAATCAACCAATTTTACTATTAACAAGCACATGATGAGTGTTTTTTTAATCCCTTTCCACTTTGATTTCCTTCATTTTTCGTAACGCACCTACGAATTACGAATTACGAAAATTCGGGTTCTAGAATAAGCGTGTTTGTTTATTGCCAGTGTAATATACATATATGTACATATACGTATACAAAACATATACATACTGACAGATCTCTCTCAGCTCTCCACCGGCAAATCTGCGTTGACGTCATATACACGTTACTCTCCCAAATTTCACATCAATCAACGTAATCTTTTATTCTATCGGTCTTGATTTTGAAACTTGCTCGTGCTGCACTAGTGCGTTCCAGCGACTTTTGGACTAAAACCTGTATAACTGTCAAAAAGCCAAATATCTCTCACAAGAGAGAGCAACGGGTGAAAAATGAGAAAAACTGCAGGAACGCAAAAAAACAGTTTTGCTGCAGGTATATAAATGTCAGATGTTTGTTTACAGAATTATTTATTCAGGCCCACAACATTTTACTTTCCAAAATATTTCGTTATTTTGGTGGAATTGGCATCTATTTGGCTAAAAACATTTCTTATAAATTTGATCATTTGGTGTTTACGAATGCAAAACTGCTCTTCCTGTTACAGTTTTCATGAATTTGCAGGAAGAAAAACTTTGAAAAAAATCCTGCGAATTCTTAATGAGAGTAAGCATATTTTACTCTCACGAAAGTGCTCTCAGTTAAAGGAAATTTGTCTGCTGGAACGCAACAAATTTTTATTTCTGATGCAAGTGCTGTCAAACTAATGCAGTCTTGCCGTATGACACTGGCCGCGAGTTTGTGAGTAATAAGAACGCACAATTTTGAATACACTAATAAGTAGAAATGATTTTAACTAATAGTTTTGCGGAAATAAATTTTTCAGTTATGAATAATAAATTAATCTTCAAACGGGAAATTACGTTTATTATAACGAAGAGAAATAACGAACAACCGGCAAAGCGGCTCACGGTTGCACTTTAATCACAAGAAAAGTTGCCAGAAATTCAGTCGCTGTGTGAACAGTCAAAAAGCGCTAACAGAAATTTCATCTTTCAGAAACAAAAAACCTCTTTCGAAAGACACTTTACAAGGAAGGTGTGACTGCATGCCACATCTGACACGCTCTTTACACCTTGCACCGAATCACTGAACAAAATAAAATTATAGTTTAAAAAACTAAAACCTCCCTATTATAATTGCAATTCGTACTGTCATCAGGTATGTAACTTGAGTATAGAAATCGCTGCATCTTTTAGGCGCATCAATATTACATAGTAAGGCCCTGTGCCAATCGGTAACTTTTTTCTCCGTGGTGAGACGGGGTAGAAAAATTTGCTATGGTGTACAAATAAATTGAATTTTGCCGTGCCAAATGCAGAGTAAAATTTTGACAGTTGAAAAACCAAACAAACGCTCGTGAGAAAGCTTTATTTTTGTGTGTTGCTGAAATTCTTAAAATTTATATTTATTTTATAATTTGCAAGTAACGTACGCTTTTTTTATGCTGTTTCAGCTTTAATTTTCATGGTCACTCCTTATTACCGCCAAGCAACATTATGTGTATACATGGTTATAAGCTGTCAAAATTTTACCTAGCCCCATAATATTGCTTGGCGGTAAAAAGGAGTAACCATGAAAATGAAAGCTGAAACAGCATAAAAAAAGTTCTTATTCACCACGAGAAATGTCAGGTTTTTACTTTGATCCGTCAAAATTTTCTCTCTTCTATCATTTGGCACAGGCCCGTACATCCCGAGCTAATAAGAGGAAGGTAAAAAGGGTGGGCTCGCGTATGCAATTTACAATTTGTTCCCTTTAGTAGTGAAATGGAGTATTTTTCGTACTATTTCCTCCTTTTTAGCAGAATGGTACAAATTACAGAATAAACTCATGAACCAATCAGAACAGATCTGACCGGTTGAGAAGCAGCCATTTGTAATAGCAATTGAGAAAAAAGTGTGTGACGTTCGTAATTTTGAAGTTTTCTATTTCTGTTTTGCTTCTTTCTTTATATGTATTTTGTCGGTGGTTTATTTCAGTGACTTTTAAGCGATTTTCAATAAATTTTTTGTGCAAATGTAATTAAAATGAAGTGCGCGGTGATTGGTTGCAAAAACACGTACATAAATAATTAATTGGTTAACACGAACATGTGCTGCAAAATTGATTGCATTTTTTTCTTTATGCTTCGTCTTTATATTTTTTGTTTACTTTTCAAAGAAAATAACATGGCGCCAAAATTACAAACGTCAGCCAGAAAATTACTTTTTTTCCTTTGCTTCATCTTGTCAGATCTTGTGTAGTTGGATCATGCAATAAACTAAATTAGTAGAATGAACCTTTTTCTAGCAACCCTTGTTTTGTTTACTTTTGACAGGAAAAAAACAAACATCTTCCCTTTCTCACATTTTTTCTTCACTTCGTGACTGAAATATAAAACATAGTAAAAAAATAGACCAAAGAAATACAACCTAGTCAAATAGGTGATAGCAAGAATACAACAACAACAACCACCACATGTATTTTGTATTGCGGATGTTGTGTTCTCAATTCGCCCAAGGTTTATATGTATTTTGTTTTTGCTTTTGATGGGTGTGCTGTTAAATCAGTAAAAGAAAAAAAACAAAATATATGTAAGGCGAAGGAATCAGCTGATGTAACAACACCATCTTGTATAAATTCACCTTGAGGCTGGCCATTTGACTCCTGCATAACAGCCTGCCCTTTGCATTCACACACAGTAACTCTTTTGTACACAATTGTTGTTGTCAGCCAACCGCCAACTTGAATTACTCAGACGAAAGAGAGCACTAAGCGTATTGCCCTAGTACGGGCAACTCGATATCCGTGCCCATTCCTCGCCGCTCTATCCCCAACTTTCTTTGAGTTGCCGCAAAAAAAGTTTCCGTGTCTGAACATCGAACTTCGAAAGCAGTTTTTAGTTCTGAAAATGAAAGGCTGATGCCAGATAAAACTTTGTGACTTTGCGTGACATTTATAACTTTCCAGCAATGCGCCAGATGCAAAAACTATGCCACAATGAACGCCAAGAAAACAATTTCGCACTGCTTTTTACTCGCCAAAATTTTAGCTTTAAAAATATCAGCAATGTAATTAAATTTTATGTTTCTGTGTGAAAACTCGAATTTGGATGAAACAAAATAAATATTAAGGCGGCTGATGATCAATGCGCGCAAAAAGATGGGAGTTGGCCATATTTTCGATTCGCGCGGCAGCTGCAACTATCTATGTTGCATGCTTTGCTCATTTTCATATAATTCATCTTATCTGTCAAAGCGAATCTGTTCGCAAAGCGAAGCAAGCATTTTATCTGCCATCAGCAAAAATTTCCTATACTACTTGTTGTCTGTTTACTCGGTGAATGCAGAAAATTCCACTTTCAACTATGTTACCGGATATTTGTATAATAATAATAATAGATTGGCGCTTACACATTGTTAGCGTTCCGCCGAGCTTTTCCTCCGATTTTCGGCGTCCGCCTTTATGTTGTCACGCAAAGAGGAGGGACCTAAAGCTTTACGCCGACTCCGAACAGCGACTGTATTTTTATGAGAAGCTGTTTTTCATGGCAGAAACACACTCGGAGGTTTGCCATTGCCTGCCGAGGGACGAACGCTGTTAAGAAAAACCCTTTTTCCTACATATTTTGGCGATGTTGTTTGCACTGCTAACCAATACACCACAGCGGCCGACGATTGTATGCTTATTACAAAATTACTGACCTGAAAAATTAAAAAAAATGCTAAAAGACGCAAAAACAGCCGCAAAATATCCAATGCTTTAGTATTTATATAGTTGAAAAAAGGAGAATAAATTAATGACAAGTATTTTTATATGTGATGAGCCTTTATAACATTTTATAAAAATTCACCAAAAATCGCGACACAAAATGAAAATTGCTAGTGTAGCTCGAGCAAGTTGAAATTACTTTTCGAAAGCGATCTGGGTACTTTCAATGGCAGTTACACCTTGCAATTTTTGTTTCCGAAAGTAATTTCTGCAATTCTGCAAAAAGGATCTTCTGGCTATTTACACGCGAATGTAGACTTTCGCTTTCGCATTTTGACAGCAAAATGCGAAGAAAAGACGCATACAATGCCACGTTCAACCGCACTTTTATACCTTGTATGTGAAGTGGCTTTCGAATGCAGTTTTTTTCTGAATAACAAACTTTCCGATTATAATTTTGTCTGTTTAGACGGTGAATGCAGGAACCAAAAATGTCGTTCATCGTACGGTTCCATAAGTAACGTAACTCTTCTTCTTACCGTTTTTTTCTGGCAGGCTGTAGGTGTGTTTTTGGTTAGTGTATTGGTGTTTTTAGTTCAGTAGGATACTATCCCACTATCCTATTTTAAATAAATTGTAATAGAAATGGAAGAATATGTAATAGAAACGAAAGAAATTGTAAAATAAAAGAGCAAATGCCAAAAAAACAGGTGATCTCAGCTGTAAGCATTTTTTGGCAATCAACTCATAGTGTTTTTACTTACGACAATGTACGATGATGTCGTTCGTTCATGCGGTGAATGCAGACAATTCCACTTTCAACTATGTTACAAGACATTTTTGTGATTATATCAAAATTACTGACCCGAAAAATTTTTTAAATGCGAAAATGTGCACGAAACGGCCGCAAAATGTCCAATGCGTTGATATTTAAATAGTTCATATCAGGAGAATAAATTGACTAAAATTATTGCGTTTTATGTAACGAAACATTTATAAAATTTGACACAAATTCGCTAAAAATCGCTGCTCATGGCAACACTCGATTGGTTTGGCAGCATTTCACGAAAGCGGTTTGGGTAATTTCAGATGCAGAAAGTGATATCTGAAAATCTGCAAAAAAGACGTTCAGGCTGTTTACACGATAGAATTCCGCTTTTGCATTTTTACAGCAAAACTCGGAGAAAAATCGTGGTTTAACCGCTCTTTGAGACTCACAGAAGTCACGGTTTTTTAACATTTTGTTATTAATTTTTACTATAAGAGCATATACCAATTGTAGAAAATAGAAAAATTTTACGGATAGAGCTAAAAGTTTGATATTTTTCGTGGTGAATACGAACGTCAGCTCATGATAGGTAAAATTTTGATAACTTGGCGCAGCATAATTCAATTTCTTTGTGCACCATAGTCAATTGTTTTACCTAATCTCACCACGGAGAAAATTGTTACCGATTGGCACGGCCTAAATCATATATTAGTGGCATACATGAAAAAGTTGTTTGCAAAATTTGCCACCTTGCGACATAGCAGATTACTTTTGTATGGAAACTTTCTTGTGACAACAGTGCGACATTGCCATGTTATTTGAGCTGGCAATCATTGCAAAGTCAAAGTCGCGAAACACATGTTCTTTTATTGTCTTCGAATACTTCAAGAAGAAGTATATCAGTTAAGGCTGCTTCGAATTATAATTATAAAAACTTTTCTTTCCCACTTACACGCGGCATTTTTTTAAATTTTACATTTGCAATGCGGAGTTGCAATAGGTCGTTGATACAACTTTGCTAATAACGCTGCCATTTCGCCAAAAATGCCATTTTGCGACGTTTTATGAATCACACTATTAGGTGCGTATAGTAACAAATAGGCAGTACTAATTTGTACTGGAAACTGCAAATTTTTGCTGGAAAAGTGTATAATAACCCAAAAAATTTGCAAGAGAGCATGGAATCGAGGGCGTAATAAGACGGGAGAGCTGCAAGTTTTTGCTAGTGAAATTTTGACTAGCAGAAATTTGCTAGCAGAAGAAGAATAAATCTCAAAAGCCGCCATTTGTTGAATTAGTTAAGCATAAACAAAAGTAAAACAAGTGGAAATCAAAATATTAATGATATACTGGCCTGTGTAAGTACTTGTGTGTAAAGCAAAGAGCTTAAAACTGATTTGTAAATAGTAAAATGTTTACAGAATGTCAAAACGGTGGAACAACTATTCACTTGCAAGTTTTTACTAGTTTTGTGCTCAATAACTTTTTCTGCTAGTTTTCTCTTCTCAATTTTACGTTCTATTTTGCTTTTACGCTCTCGCTGCAATTTTTTACTGGAGAAGTTACTATATAAACCTATTAATACAATTAAACACAATCAAACCAAAGAACGTAGAAGGGAGAACTCGTTATAATTGTGGCGAAAGTGAGAACCAGGGGCGTGCCTTCTCTTTTCATCCAAATAAAAAACGTACTAGAGCAAAAGAGAAAGCACGCCCTAAAAAAAAATTAGTACTAAGAAAATTTGCTCTTTCTTTTATCCTCCTATTAGGCTTTGTTTACTTTTACTTGAGAAATGTCACATCCACCGGGAATGCGCAATCTGGTTTTCTATCATTCTCGTAATTGAGCATTAAAATTTGTTGCTTGCTTCGCATTTTCTCGTTCAAAAAATACTTTCAATTTGCTCGCACGTATGTGTTCACGTATGACCACAAAATTGGAAAACGACGCGTATACATTTTGTCACACTCAAAGGAATGGGTGTATTCCAAAACGTCAAAATACAAAGGATCAGCCTCCTTTATTTCTATACCATACTAGAATAACAAGTTAAATTTGCGCAACCTAGTTGGTAACTAGCATCTAACCGTGGTTGCGCACAGTTGGCATTACAATTTGCCGAGGTTGCAACCTCGCAGCAGGGTTGCATTATGGCAACACCAATCAGATTTTTTTTATTTATTGGGAACGTTTTCCGTATTTGCATTTGAGTTGAGGTAAAGAACGAACAACTATTAGTAATTAGATATTAATTTAGTTAAACAATTAAAAAATTTTGAGCACCAAAATCGAAAGGCAGCATATAAAAAACGGACGCATAGAAGAAATGTCTGGCAACAAGAGTAAAGTTTAGCGACGATTTTGCGACGACTGCTAGAAAGGAGTGCTAACCGTTTGATGCTAAGAATGTCTCAAGATATGACCTCTACATTTTGAGACACAATTTGGAACGAAAAGTTGCGCAAATTCAACAACGATGTGATACTGATAGAAATCTGGCTCAATTTGTGATCAACTCCCTTTGTTTTTTTTTTCCTATTTAATTGAGGAAATTTCAATTGACAGCACCGACAATGAATGAATACACACACAAATTCTCGGGTATGGTTAAAACAATTTAAGTTTTTGTATTGAATTTTTTGTTTAAAATTTATTTTTCCCTTTTCAGTAGGGGGTTTTTTTGACACTATCTGCTCTGTGCGAATTGATCGTGATAGATACGGATCTGAATAAGCGACTGGAACACGGCTGTTTGTCAAAAGCATACGATTTCGAACTCGCGTAAATGTACATTTGCTAAATGCGATAGCATGAACGCCCTTCGAAAAAATATGTTCGAAAGTGCTAAATGTTGCAGCAAAAACGCTACGTTACTGCCTTAAAATTGGAGGGAAATTTTTACCGCGGTTTTTATGTGTATTGGTTTTTATTTAAGTGTATTGAGAATCGGTCAGTCTGAAAAGTGCTTTTCTTGTAGGTACCCCAGATATTTTATTAAAAATACCTTTAATAGTAAAAATACCTTTAATAGTATATTCACGTTGAGCAATAAACTCGAGATTATGGGCCATTTTGGAGTTTAACGCTAAACTCTGCTCTTAAACTCGGGGGTTTACCATACAACAATTTTCGTTAAACTCGACTTTAATACCACTTTTATTTGGTATATGGATGCGGTTCACGCTGGCTCCGAACGCCAAATGGTTTTATGAGAATCTTTTTAAGGCAGAAATACTGCTATTTTGGGTTATACTTTGACCAGGGATCTTACCTTGGTCCTACCGAGTGGAAGTACGCAGCTGTAATCACTCTGATACGGAGCCGCTGTAAGTACATGCTATACATTTGTATGTATACCTATTTCTTTATTCGTTTTCAAAATGCATGAAAACAATAAAAAGCTTGCAAACAAAATTCGTGTTTAAAAAAATTGTAATTCAATAAATTATTATTGTAAATTATCCTTCTAATATATGGATAAGCAAATATTTATATTTGACAACTCTTACACTTGTATCTATTTGAAACAAATGACAGATGTAAACAAAATGAAAAATAGTTATAGTTTTACAAATTAAAAGCAAGCGGGCGTTCTTTACAAAAAAAAGATATAGTTAGGAATAGGGTTGCGCAACAATAATATGCTTGCAAACAATTAATAACACTTTCTGGTAAATAGGTTTAAAAACAGAATTGGACTTCAACTTCGTGTTTTAAAAAATTTCAATTAAATAAAGTATAATTGTAAATTATCCTTTTAATATATGGATATACAAATATTTATATTTGGCAACTCTTACACTTGTCTATATTTGAAACAAATGACAGATGTGAACAAAATATAAAATAGTTATAATTTTACGATTTTAAAGCAAACGGGCGTACTTTACAAAAACATATAGCTAGGAATAGAGTTGCGCATATTTTTGTTTACAATATGAAGTGCGTTCAAGAAGAAACGCTTTCAAAAATTCGAAGCTAGAGGAAATGTGCAGTGTTAAATTGTGTTCAAAATTGCGGACAAAATGTGTTTGTGTGTCACCGTGTAGCGACAAAGGTGGCGCCGTCAGTGGTACCGCTTCTTTGCCGATTTGACAGTTGTGGTAACTACCCACTCATTGACTAGATTTGACTATTTATTTTATTATTCTTTAATTTTAATTATTTGTTTACAAATCAGCGAAATTTGAATTGTAAGTAAAAAATCAGTCAAATTGTGTTAATTTGCAATTTTTGAGTAACTTTTCAGTTGAAGACTGTCAAGACTAACAAAATGAAGTGCCGTGTGTTAAATTGCGACAGCCGTCAAGGTAGTGCCGCAAAATGTAGCTTTTTACCTTTCCTCCCAACGACGCCGTGGCGAGAAAGTGGGTGGAATTCTGCGGTCAAGATAAGCCATTCAATTTGGATACCAGCTCCGATTCGCGCTGTTGTTCTTCCATCAAGTGTGCCATGGTGCCCATCTTATTATGCGTAGATGCAAGTGTAGCGCTGCAACGACTCGATGCATTTTGTGTATATAGGGTGCGGCAAAGCATGTTAACTAATAAATCCCGCTGAGATGCTGTAGAAACCTTAATTGCAAAGAAATGGAGAGCACTAAAATGTTTGCTGCAGCAGCCTCAATTGCAAAGCAATAAAGTTAACTAAAACGTTCCCTTTTGCATATAGCAAAATTAAAACACGTTTTTTCGCTGTAAACTGAACTGTTTTGACATTTTCAACTCATGTTCTTCTTTTCTCTCTATTTTTGTTTATTTGTGGTACACAAATGTCAACGGCCAGGACGGCGCAATCTTGAATTTTATCATTCTAGTTTGTGTGTAATTAATAGCTGTGTTTTCTTGGGCAATGATCGGGATCTGGACGAAAATTTGCGCGCAAATGCCAGAACAACGATATGATCCTGATAGAGATCTGTTTTAATTTATGATCCGCTCTGTTTGGTTTGTGTCACTGATAATTTGTCACTACGGTTTGGTAGCACTGACAAATGAATGCATACACAAACAGATACATATTCTGCCATTGCATCCTTTAACTTGGTTCAAATAAATTGCCTTTACGTTAAATATTTGTTTAAGTGAATATTTATTATTTCGTTTAAATATACTTTTCCCCATTTAGTGAGTTCATTTTTATAATTTCATCTTCCTCGTGCTAGTAGCAGGGTAGGCAAAAACTCGGAGTTCGAGCGAGCGAGGGAGCAAACTCCTACTCAATGCCTCGCAGGCAACGAGGCGCTCGCAGCTCGTACTCGTAGCAGCAATGAGGCGAGGCACGAGAATTTGGCTTGCTCATATTAAACGAGCGAGGCTGCTGTGTGTTGCCTCGCGCCCAGTGCTGAGCAGTGTTAGCATTTTTTGTACAATTATACTTTTTTGATACAATTTCGTTTACAATAGACTTTGCTACTACGCACTACTTTTAGGTACAAATATGTGATGAATATTATAAATATATAGCTCTGCAAATTCACTGCGGGAAATTTTTGTATTCTCTTTTTGTCTTCGCCTTGTCGTTTTTGCTTTGTAAGTTTTGAAAAAAGGTTTTGAACGAACCATTATATCACATTCCTAGGCAAGTTTTGAAAGAATATTTTCGCTACTAAATCTTATTAAAACAAAATGTAGAAATCAGCTTCATATAGAAACAGTGTCATCGTTAATTAAGAAAGAGGTGTTCTTAAATATCACAACTTTACGACACTCACATATTGACTAGATTTGACTATTTATTTTATTATTCTTTAATTTTAATTATTTGTTTATAAAAATATATTTTATTCCTTACCAGAAACTTTACGTCAATAAGTTTAAATCTTTGAACAACATTAAAAAAAATCGACAAACCATCGTGCAAAGTTCGAGCTTTCTTTTAAAATTTTTTTTTAATATTTTGCAGTTTTTTAGCTCATTCAATTATAGTATAATAAAGTGCAAGTTTAAAGTAGCAGGGATTTACCGTTGGTGTGAAGCATATTTTTGACGATGTCGGTAATTTTCTTCCATATTATCTAAGTATGTTCGACGATTTTTTTAATGAAGAAAATGAGCAACACCTTCATCAAGAAAAAATTATTAAAAATCAACGACGAGTCGCAGCTATTTTAAACCTGCACTTTATTTTAATTGATCGCGCTACAAAACTGCATACTCAAAATATGTATTTCTAAGAATAAATAAAAAGCTCGAAATTTGTACGTAAGTTTGTTGATTGTTTTTTAATGTTGCGCAAAGATTGAACCTTGAATTTATACGGGTTTTGTTAAAGTATAAACTGGATTTTTATAAACCATTAATTAAAATTAAATAATTTTAATATAAATGGCCAATCTTGTCAATAAAAATTTGTTTGTTACGAAATGTACCTTAAAATAAGTGCATACACATTTATGTTAAAGGTGTAAAATATCTAAATGTACCTACATACATAAACTTTCCCATGAATACCATCAAATCATTGGTCTTGAAAGAAATACATGTATGCATGTACTAAGAAAATATATGAGCAAATTAAAAAGTCGATACAATTTACAGTCGAAAAGTACAGTTTTTGTATAGATTTCATACTGAAGGAACAATTGGCATTTCCCAACACTGGTTCTGAGGCGAGTCTGTCTGTATACACACTCGGCTAGGTAAAGCTTGATATACAGTTCAATGCGAGCATGAGCGTGAACGTTCGTAATAGGGCTTTCGCACGCGGCGATTTTTCAGGCAACTTTTAGTTGAAAGCAAAAATCGCCTCGTCCGAACGGCCTTTCAACTAATCGCATTCAACAAAGTTGGTCGCCAGCCAACTTTGAGATCGTTCAACTTTTTTTCCTTGCAACCCTGTGTTTCTTTACATTCTGTATCAGTGTTGGGAAATGAAATCGTTCCTTCAGTACGAAATCTATACAAAAAATGTACTTTTCGGCTATAAATTGTATACACTTTTTAATTCGCTCATATATTTTCTTAGTACATTCCCTTCAAGACCAATGATTTTATGGTATTCATGAGAAAGTTTTATTGTTTATGTACATACGTTTACGTATTTTACACTTTTACAAATTGATTCCACGTGCACATGTACTGCATTTAACGCAAATATGTATGCACACATTTTCAGGTATACATCTTAACAAAAAGCATATTTAAGTTNGTACTTTCAATGGCAGTTACACCTTGCAATTTTTGTTTCCGAAAGTAATTTCTGCAATTCTGCAAAAAGGATCTTCTGGCTATTTACACGCGAATGTAGACTTTCGCTTTCGCATTTTGACAGCAAAATGCGAAGAAAAGACGCATACAATGCCACGTTCAACCGCACTTTTATACCTTGTATGTGAAGTGGCTTTCGAATGCAGTTTTTTTCTGAATAACAAACTTTCCGATTATAATTTTGTCTGTTTAGACGGTGAATGCAGGAACCAAAAATGTCGTTCATCGTACGGTTCCATAAGTAACGTAACTCTTCTTCTTACCGTTTTTTTCTGGCAGGCTGTAGGTGTGTTTTTGGTTAGTGTATTGGTGTTTTTAGTTCAGTAGGATACTATCCCACTATCCTATTTTAAATAAATTGTAATAGAAATGGAAGAATATGTAATAGAAACGAAAGAAATTGTAAAATAAAAGAGCAAATGCCAAAAAAACAGGTGATCTCAGCTGTAAGCATTTTTTGGCAATCAACTCATAGTGTTTTTACTTACGACAATGTACGATGATGTCGTTCGTTCATGCGGTGAATGCAGACAATTCCACTTTCAACTATGTTACAAGACATTTTTGTGATTATATCAAAATTACTGACCCGAAAAATTTTTTAAATGCGAAAATGTGCACGAAACGGCCGCAAAATGTCCAATGCGTTGATATTTAAATAGTTCATATCAGGAGAATAAATTGACTAAAATTATTGCGTTTTATGTAACGAAACATTTATAAAATTTGACACAAATTCGCTAAAAATCGCTGCTCATGGCAACACTCGATTGGTTTGGCAGCATTTCACGAAAGCGGTTTGGGTAATTTCAGATGCAGAAAGTGATATCTGAAAATCTGCAAAAAAGACGTTCAGGCTGTTTACACGATAGAATTCCGCTTTTGCATTTTTACAGCAAAACTCGGAGAAAAATCGTGGTTTAACCGCTCTTTGAGACTCACAGAAGTCACGGTTTTTTAACATTTTGTTATTAATTTTTACTATAAGAGCATATACCAATTGTAGAAAATAGAAAAATTTTACGGATAGAGCTAAAAGTTTGATATTTTTCGTGGTGAATACGAACGTCAGCTCATGATAGGTAAAATTTTGATAACTTGGCGCAGCATAATTCAATTTCTTTGTGCACCATAGTCAATTGTTTTACCTAATCTCACCACGGAGAAAATTGTTACCGATTGGCACGGCCTAAATCATATATTAGTGGCATACATGAAAAAGTTGTTTGCAAAATTTGCCACCTTGCGACATAGCAGATTACTTTTGTATGGAAACTTTCTTGTGACAACAGTGCGACATTGCCATGTTATTTGAGCTGGCAATCATTGCAAAGTCAAAGTCGCGAAACACATGTTCTTTTATTGTCTTCGAATACTTCAAGAAGAAGTATATCAGTTAAGGCTGCTTCGAATTATAATTATAAAAACTTTTCTTTCCCACTTACACGCGGCATTTTTTTAAATTTTACATTTGCAATGCGGAGTTGCAATAGGTCGTTGATACAACTTTGCTAATAACGCTGCCATTTCGCCAAAAATGCCATTTTGCGACGTTTTATGAATCACACTATTAGGTGCGTATAGTAACAAATAGGCAGTACTAATTTGTACTGGAAACTGCAAATTTTTGCTGGAAAAGTGTATAATAACCCAAAAAATTTGCAAGAGAGCATGGAATCGAGGGCGTAATAAGACGGGAGAGCTGCAAGTTTTTGCTAGTGAAATTTTGACTAGCAGAAATTTGCTAGCAGAAGAAGAATAAATCTCAAAAGCCGCCATTTGTTGAATTAGTTAAGCATAAACAAAAGTAAAACAAGTGGAAATCAAAATATTAATGATATACTGGCCTGTGTAAGTACTTGTGTGTAAAGCAAAGAGCTTAAAACTGATTTGTAAATAGTAAAATGTTTACAGAATGTCAAAACGGTGGAACAACTATTCACTTGCAAGTTTTTACTAGTTTTGTGCTCAATAACTTTTTCTGCTAGTTTTCTCTTCTCAATTTTACGTTCTATTTTGCTTTTACGCTCTCGCTGCAATTTTTTACTGGAGAAGTTACTATATAAACCTATTAATACAATTAAACACAATCAAACCAAAGAACGTAGAAGGGAGAACTCGTTATAATTGTGGCGAAAGTGAGAACCAGGGGCGTGCCTTCTCTTTTCATCCAAATAAAAAACGTACTAGAGCAAAAGAGAAAGCACGCCCTAAAAAAAAATTAGTACTAAGAAAATTTGCTCTTTCTTTTATCCTCCTATTAGGCTTTGTTTACTTTTACTTGAGAAATGTCACATCCACCGGGAATGCGCAATCTGGTTTTCTATCATTCTCGTAATTGAGCATTAAAATTTGTTGCTTGCTTCGCATTTTCTCGTTCAAAAAATACTTTCAATTTGCTCGCACGTATGTGTTCACGTATGACCACAAAATTGGAAAACGACGCGTATACATTTTGTCACACTCAAAGGAATGGGTGTATTCCAAAACGTCAAAATACAAAGGATCAGCCTCCTTTATTTCTATACCATACTAGAATAACAAGTTAAATTTGCGCAACCTAGTTGGTAACTAGCATCTAACCGTGGTTGCGCACAGTTGGCATTACAATTTGCCGAGGTTGCAACCTCGCAGCAGGGTTGCATTATGGCAACACCAATCAGATTTTTTTTATTTATTGGGAACGTTTTCCGTATTTGCATTTGAGTTGAGGTAAAGAACGAACAACTATTAGTAATTAGATATTAATTTAGTTAAACAATTAAAAAATTTTGAGCACCAAAATCGAAAGGCAGCATATAAAAAACGGACGCATAGAAGAAATGTCTGGCAACAAGAGTAAAGTTTAGCGACGATTTTGCGACGACTGCTAGAAAGGAGTGCTAACCGTTTGATGCTAAGAATGTCTCAAGATATGACCTCTACATTTTGAGACACAATTTGGAACGAAAAGTTGCGCAAATTCAACAACGATGTGATACTGATAGAAATCTGGCTCAATTTGTGATCAACTCCCTTTGTTTTTTTTTTCCTATTTAATTGAGGAAATTTCAATTGACAGCACCGACAATGAATGAATACACACACAAATTCTCGGGTATGGTTAAAACAATTTAAGTTTTTGTATTGAATTTTTTGTTTAAAATTTATTTTTCCCTTTTCAGTAGGGGGTTTTTTTGACACTATCTGCTCTGTGCGAATTGATCGTGATAGATACGGATCTGAATAAGCGACTGGAACACGGCTGTTTGTCAAAAGCATACGATTTCGAACTCGCGTAAATGTACATTTGCTAAATGCGATAGCATGAACGCCCTTCGAAAAAATATGTTCGAAAGTGCTAAATGTTGCAGCAAAAACGCTACGTTACTGCCTTAAAATTGGAGGGAAATTTTTACCGCGGTTTTTATGTGTATTGGTTTTTATTTAAGTGTATTGAGAATCGGTCAGTCTGAAAAGTGCTTTTCTTGTAGGTACCCCAGATATTTTATTAAAAATACCTTTAATAGTAAAAATACCTTTAATAGTATATTCACGTTGAGCAATAAACTCGAGATTATGGGCCATTTTGGAGTTTAACGCTAAACTCTGCTCTTAAACTCGGGGGTTTACCATACAACAATTTTCGTTAAACTCGACTTTAATACCACTTTTATTTGGTATATGGATGCGGTTCACGCTGGCTCCGAACGCCAAATGGTTTTATGAGAATCTTTTTAAGGCAGAAATACTGCTATTTTGGGTTATACTTTGACCAGGGATCTTACCTTGGTCCTACCGAGTGGAAGTACGCAGCTGTAATCACTCTGATACGGAGCCGCTGTAAGTACATGCTATACATTTGTATGTATACCTATTTCTTTATTCGTTTTCAAAATGCATGAAAACAATAAAAAGCTTGCAAACAAAATTCGTGTTTAAAAAAATTGTAATTCAATAAATTATTATTGTAAATTATCCTTCTAATATATGGATAAGCAAATATTTATATTTGACAACTCTTACACTTGTATCTATTTGAAACAAATGACAGATGTAAACAAAATGAAAAATAGTTATAGTTTTACAAATTAAAAGCAAGCGGGCGTTCTTTACAAAAAAAAGATATAGTTAGGAATAGGGTTGCGCAACAATAATATGCTTGCAAACAATTAATAACACTTTCTGGTAAATAGGTTTAAAAACAGAATTGGACTTCAACTTCGTGTTTTAAAAAATTTCAATTAAATAAAGTATAATTGTAAATTATCCTTTTAATATATGGATATACAAATATTTATATTTGGCAACTCTTACACTTGTCTATATTTGAAACAAATGACAGATGTGAACAAAATATAAAATAGTTATAATTTTACGATTTTAAAGCAAACGGGCGTACTTTACAAAAACATATAGCTAGGAATAGAGTTGCGCATATTTTTGTTTACAATATGAAGTGCGTTCAAGAAGAAACGCTTTCAAAAATTCGAAGCTAGAGGAAATGTGCAGTGTTAAATTGTGTTCAAAATTGCGGACAAAATGTGTTTGTGTGTCACCGTGTAGCGACAAAGGTGGCGCCGTCAGTGGTACCGCTTCTTTGCCGATTTGACAGTTGTGGTAACTACCCACTCATTGACTAGATTTGACTATTTATTTTATTATTCTTTAATTTTAATTATTTGTTTACAAATCAGCGAAATTTGAATTGTAAGTAAAAAATCAGTCAAATTGTGTTAATTTGCAATTTTTGAGTAACTTTTCAGTTGAAGACTGTCAAGACTAACAAAATGAAGTGCCGTGTGTTAAATTGCGACAGCCGTCAAGGTAGTGCCGCAAAATGTAGCTTTTTACCTTTCCTCCCAACGACGCCGTGGCGAGAAAGTGGGTGGAATTCTGCGGTCAAGATAAGCCATTCAATTTGGATACCAGCTCCGATTCGCGCTGTTGTTCTTCCATCAAGTGTGCCATGGTGCCCATCTTATTATGCGTAGATGCAAGTGTAGCGCTGCAACGACTCGATGCATTTTGTGTATATAGGGTGCGGCAAAGCATGTTAACTAATAAATCCCGCTGAGATGCTGTAGAAACCTTAATTGCAAAGAAATGGAGAGCACTAAAATGTTTGCTGCAGCAGCCTCAATTGCAAAGCAATAAAGTTAACTAAAACGTTCCCTTTTGCATATAGCAAAATTAAAACACGTTTTTTCGCTGTAAACTGAACTGTTTTGACATTTTCAACTCATGTTCTTCTTTTCTCTCTATTTTTGTTTATTTGTGGTACACAAATGTCAACGGCCAGGACGGCGCAATCTTGAATTTTATCATTCTAGTTTGTGTGTAATTAATAGCTGTGTTTTCTTGGGCAATGATCGGGATCTGGACGAAAATTTGCGCGCAAATGCCAGAACAACGATATGATCCTGATAGAGATCTGTTTTAATTTATGATCCGCTCTGTTTGGTTTGTGTCACTGATAATTTGTCACTACGGTTTGGTAGCACTGACAAATGAATGCATACACAAACAGATACATATTCTGCCATTGCATCCTTTAACTTGGTTCAAATAAATTGCCTTTACGTTAAATATTTGTTTAAGTGAATATTTATTATTTCGTTTAAATATACTTTTCCCCATTTAGTGAGTTCATTTTTATAATTTCATCTTCCTCGTGCTAGTAGCAGGGTAGGCAAAAACTCGGAGTTCGAGCGAGCGAGGGAGCAAACTCCTACTCAATGCCTCGCAGGCAACGAGGCGCTCGCAGCTCGTACTCGTAGCAGCAATGAGGCGAGGCACGAGAATTTGGCTTGCTCATATTAAACGAGCGAGGCTGCTGTGTGTTGCCTCGCGCCCAGTGCTGAGCAGTGTTAGCATTTTTTGTACAATTATACTTTTTTGATACAATTTCGTTTACAATAGACTTTGCTACTACGCACTACTTTTAGGTACAAATATGTGATGAATATTATAAATATATAGCTCTGCAAATTCACTGCGGGAAATTTTTGTATTCTCTTTTTGTCTTCGCCTTGTCGTTTTTGCTTTGTAAGTTTTGAAAAAAGGTTTTGAACGAACCATTATATCACATTCCTAGGCAAGTTTTGAAAGAATATTTTCGCTACTAAATCTTATTAAAACAAAATGTAGAAATCAGCTTCATATAGAAACAGTGTCATCGTTAATTAAGAAAGAGGTGTTCTTAAATATCACAACTTTACGACACTCACATATTGACTAGATTTGACTATTTATTTTATTATTCTTTAATTTTAATTATTTGTTTATAAAAATATATTTTATTCCTTACCAGAAACTTTACGTCAATAAGTTTAAATCTTTGAACAACATTAAAAAAAATCGACAAACCATCGTGCAAAGTTCGAGCTTTCTTTTAAAATTTTTTTTTAATATTTTGCAGTTTTTTAGCTCATTCAATTATAGTATAATAAAGTGCAAGTTTAAAGTAGCAGGGATTTACCGTTGGTGTGAAGCATATTTTTGACGATGTCGGTAATTTTCTTCCATATTATCTAAGTATGTTCGACGATTTTTTTAATGAAGAAAATGAGCAACACCTTCATCAAGAAAAAATTATTAAAAATCAACGACGAGTCGCAGCTATTTTAAACCTGCACTTTATTTTAATTGATCGCGCTACAAAACTGCATACTCAAAATATGTATTTCTAAGAATAAATAAAAAGCTCGAAATTTGTACGTAAGTTTGTTGATTGTTTTTTAATGTTGCGCAAAGATTGAACCTTGAATTTATACGGGTTTTGTTAAAGTATAAACTGGATTTTTATAAACCATTAATTAAAATTAAATAATTTTAATATAAATGGCCAATCTTGTCAATAAAAATTTGTTTGTTACGAAATGTACCTTAAAATAAGTGCATACACATTTATGTTAAAGGTGTAAAATATCTAAATGTACCTACATACATAAACTTTCCCATGAATACCATCAAATCATTGGTCTTGAAAGAAATACATGTATGCATGTACTAAGAAAATATATGAGCAAATTAAAAAGTCGATACAATTTACAGTCGAAAAGTACAGTTTTTGTATAGATTTCATACTGAAGGAACAATTGGCATTTCCCAACACTGGTTCTGAGGCGAGTCTGTCTGTATACACACTCGGCTAGGTAAAGCTTGATATACAGTTCAATGCGAGCATGAGCGTGAACGTTCGTAATAGGGCTTTCGCACGCGGCGATTTTTCAGGCAACTTTTAGTTGAAAGCAAAAATCGCCTCGTCCGAACGGCCTTTCAACTAATCGCATTCAACAAAGTTGGTCGCCAGCCAACTTTGAGATCGTTCAACTTTTTTTCCTTGCAACCCTGTGTTTCTTTACATTCTGTATCAGTGTTGGGAAATGAAATCGTTCCTTCAGTACGAAATCTATACAAAAAATGTACTTTTCGGCTATAAATTGTATACACTTTTTAATTCGCTCATATATTTTCTTAGTACATTCCCTTCAAGACCAATGATTTTATGGTATTCATGAGAAAGTTTTATTGTTTATGTACATACGTTTACGTATTTTACACTTTTACAAATTGATTCCACGTGCACATGTA